>NW_019211456.1:44083723-44140012 GCF_002443255.2 Varroa destructor
AGAGAGAGAGAGAGAGAGAGAGAGAGAGAGAGAGAGGGGAGAGAGAGGAGACGGTGATACCGAACTACTAACATACGAAGCGTGTATGCCTTGTATTGTTTACAGGCTTCTCACCCACTTCCTGACCACTGATTGCTTCTTGCCACTGTGTCCTACTCGGCTATGAAGCTTACGAGAAAACATAGTGAAAGCCAGGAAGGTGTGCAGCACCCCGTGTCCCTGGGCCTTAACTACTAAACATTACCAGAGTGGAGGGGTTCGTTATGGAGCGGGGCAAGCAGGCAGCGAACCGCAAGAGTCTAGCAGGCGCCTTCGACCCTTGTCTTGGCACTTTTGTTAGTTTGAAAGAGAGGCTACAAACCCTTAGGGTGAGGAACACTTGATTTCAGCCGTTCAGCGGAAGCTTGTGTCGTTGAATATCAAGATAAAAAAGGGCGCAAGCACTGGATACGATCACAGCCTATTTTATTTTTGTAGGTATTCTGACGATCGGCAAGATGGGGAGTTACGGGCATACTTCTGGAAATTTGTCAACTCACCTTTAACTCTACACGGAGGTCTGCTGCTCTGTGTAAATATAATCAAATGAGCTCTCCCTAATTAGTTGTTTCGTGCATGTAAAATATCTCCTTAAAAACATATCCTGATCTAACTTTGTAGACTGGATTCTTCTATTAAATCCAATAACAAGTGCGTCCATACGTGCGTTTTAATTGGTTAAAGAATATTGGCATAGTTTTCAACAATGGTCCGTTTTCCCGTTACAGTCGTAGCCACAGGCGTGGCTAAAATACAAAAATCGGGAGAGAGGATAGAAGCTTACTATTCATTTGAAAAATCGAAGAGAACGTTGTATGCTACGCGAAAGGCCTTGGATACTTGCTTTACTCGTCATTCGTTAAGTTGATGAGCAGTCAATCCGTGTCACAATCGACACCGATGCGTGCCTCGACCGTCGCGTTCACAGATGATTCATCCGCTTGCATGCATGTTTTGGGCAGCAGAATGAAGAGTTGCGGCGACCAACGATAGAGTGCAGCAGCCGGAGGCCGAAAGAAAGTACCAAAGCGTGGGCAGTTGAATTGTAAGCTGGACTTTGGACGATGCTATAGGCTCGTGATGCTGGTGGCCATAGTGGCGTGGCTGTGTGTCCTCCCGTAATCGCTTTCCGGTTCCTGAGAAGATAATGTTTATATTGCCGAGAAAACTGGCGGTGCCAGTCTAACCAGAACGAGTTCCCAATCGTACTTGTGTCTTGTGATGTCCGTGCAGATCTCCAAATGGCCCCCTAAGCCACGAAAAGCGGTGAAGGTGATACGCTGTGCGGTAATAAACGGTGCTCATACGATGTAAGCTACATGGGGTGCTAAAGCTCCAGTTACAATGTGGATGCCGCGTAATGTTCGCCTAGAGACGCGGCTGTTGCAATTATAATCTCGGGTGTATAAACGACTATACAAATGACATCGAGATAAAAAGTCGTCGGGTCATATCGCCAACCTAGGTGCTTGCCAACCGATGCAATAACTAACTAAGGTATAATGAGAAGGTTACGAAGCTAGGTCCTTCAAAAAAGCGGGTGAATAGACTGAATGCAACGTTCCTCTCACAGCACCTACTAGATCGTGCCTTATCTCTATTATTATTAAAATCGTACCTAATCAAAATAATCTGGGTTTGTTAAATTTGCCCTCTACTGTAATTTTTGTATGTTTCGATGTTCATTAGTAAATTTCAACATATCTCTAGATAAGACAACTTCGTTATAGTGCAAATGTTCTCAGCTTCATGGATGGTGGGGCCCTGAAGCGCTGCTTCAGACGGCTGGCGATAGCATGAATTGAAATCGTTTAACCTAACGTTTTAACTAAACGATACGATACGTTTTTGAAATAAGTAAGCAAACACGCTACTGCCACGGCAGCATATAACACAAAAAAACTAATAACAGAAAGCAACTATATATATAGCACTCGCTAGCTAAATGTGATCATGATGAATTATACAGACAAGAAAGATTTACCTTGAGTATATTAGTAAAGATCCTTAGCTTATTCTTCACTAACCCCCTTGTTCGTCCCTAGTTCTATTGGGATTAATTTGTATCGTCGGTATGGAAGTACTTGTTACAGTGGTTGTTTGAGATAAACTTTCTCGTACTAAGCACATTCGGGCAATGCCTTTGTCACTATTCATTATCAAGCAGATAAAGAGACAATGTGATATCTGTTCCTGCAAAGTCCAAAGCAAACAAGTCTTATATTTCGTTACAAACTCGTATTTAGAACCCAATTAGAGTCAAACGATCACAGCAATATTGCCCAGGGCAGTTTACCTAGGCGAGACCCGGTGAGGCCTAGAATAATTCGCTTCTAGGTAAATCTATAAAAAAAATAAATGATAAATGCTTGTTGAATCAATCGTTGCCGAAATATGCAACGCTCGTATCTCATTTATCAGTTTCTCTGTATGCTTGTCGCATTTCCATTTTATTTATTTGCAGGTTTATTGTCTGATCGTATCGTTGTTGGAAATAAAACGTGCCATTAAATCACTAAAAAGCTCCGAGGCGTTCAAAGTGGTGCAATGTGAACTGCAGTTGGGCGTCCCTGGTCAAGCTGGGTTTCTCCTCCTGTTTTCGTCGCTCGCTCTTATTTTTTAGTATCCATATTAAGTTTATGTATTAAGCAATAATGGACATTTTCTAATGATGACTTACGAAGTTACCTATTGGCCCTATGATTAAACAGGCTTCCAGTTTATTTATGAACGTTGTTTAGTCTGCGTTTGGTCAATGTGCTTTGAAAGAAATAGTTGCGACAATGTGCAAAGATTATTGATAGCTTTTAAAAAAATCTCGCTGAATTTTTATTTGAGAACTAATTATGGTCTTGACCCTTTACGGATTCTCATATATTATGATGAATGTGTGTATGCTTCAAATAAACGTTTTTTACCGTTGGGACCTTTTTTTTACCATTAAAAATTAACAAGACGTTACGTTGTTTACTGCGAAAAAGGGAAGGGAGGGGAGGGGAGGGGATACAACAAAGCGGTTGTACAAAACGTATAATTCCAATTCTATGAAAAAATAGCTTTTTGATTTGGGAAAAAAGTGTGTTTATAGTAAAAATTAACGCTATCGAAGCAAGTGTATTCCTTTCCTTAACTGTAAAAGCCATTCTTTTTTTTGTTGAACCTAATTTTAGATTGTTTTCTTCGATGCGGCTCCCGACATTGTGATAGGTGGTACTCGTAATCGCCGCGTTAGTTCCCTCACTTTCAAGATGCCATGAAGTCCGTTTACTAAAGCTGCTCAAGCAGGGCTTTACGAAAACACCCAAATACGCATGCATTTATTGCTTTACCTAAAAGTACACGGAGTGCGTTATTTATCAAAAAATCTTCATAATTATAATAAGCGCGTGACCACACTGAATGTAACACTGTTAGCTAACTGTTGATTCTTTTTTTGGTTAGAAATCATATGAGCCACGCTATGATTACACGACAAGAAGAATTACGCAGGTCTTCGTGGTCACCGTTAATAGATTCAATTGATCCACTGAAGCACGAATGATTTTCTGAATTTGCTTGAAATGCGTCTGTTTGCCATGTCCTAACGACTTCTCCGGTTGACGTGCACAGGTCAATGTTTCGGACAAAATATCAAACAATACGAAAGTATCGTCCTGATGATGACAACTAGGTGCGACTCCGCATCCAAAACACCCCGTAGTTATAAAATAGGCCATACACATCGACCAGGCATGTTTTTGGAACAAAAATATTCAAAATACGTCACAAGAGAAACTGTACCTTTTATCTAAATCTAGATTTACTAGACGTGTTTCAAATAAATCTATTCTATTACATAATTTCAGTGTACATAACGTTGGAAGGATGTATAGACACTCTTAAGGAAAAGTATTTTTCCAGCTTGCCTTCTAATAATATGGTTACGAAAACGTTTAAAGCTGTATGAGCTTTTTTGATTGAGAGACTACCCAGTTATCCGTTAATTAGTTCAAATCCATTCCCATCCATCCATCCAAAAATTTCAGCAGGAAGAATTGTCCGGCCCACGCTATACGTCGTAAAGGCGGACATCTAAGGACATCTGCCGAAAATTTTATTAATTTGATACAAAGGGGAAACGAAATTTTTCATGCGAGTGATCCAACCGTACGACAACAGCAGTCCTGTGTTGCTGCTACGTAAGTCCAAAGAACACGGACCAGTGTTATGGCCGCAGAGTAATAGGTTACCTTACAAGGAAGACATGGTCTCGTGAAAAGGAGTCCTGTTAAACTTGATAAAATGAATAGCGAATTCGTCAGACACGCCTGCAATATGGGGCAATGTAAAACTATAATATATCGTAACAGAAGGTGCCGTAAGAACTTTGGTCCCGTGAACAGCAGCGTCTCCGCCTCTTACCGAAAGTAGGAGAAAGCCCTTTGATCAGTCCTATTTTGCAAAATGTAGAAGAGTATTACGCAGGCGCGCAGTTCTTGTCCAATAATGTATCGGAGTTTCGCTGTGAAATAGAACAAAGAGTTACGATGATTTATATGTACGGCTTACCAATGATTACGCATATTTCGAAGCGTCTTATTAAATGTCCATTCTCTTCTTTTCGCCTCGGAAATGATCTAAAACGGCCGTTTAATGCTATGTACATAGGTAGCGAGAGGCCATGCGCGTGTGACTGCATCGAGTACACTGGCACCATACCGGATTGACCTAATACCCTGCCTATAGGCCGGAGTGGCCATTCATTTAGAATCCCTCTCGATCTTGTTGCTTCTTCCTCATCTTAGAAATTCGTAGGACTCCCCGATTTGTGCTGATTTTCCGTTCTTTTCTATTACCCCTATAACAGTGTCCACTCTTTGCTTAGTGCTTGCTATCCAGTGTTGCGGGTGCCAGGAGTTTCGCGTTGTTTGCAATGCTTTTGCCCGGAAGCGCAGCGGATGTCGCGCCACTGGCTAAAGAGTGCGTGTAGTCCGGAATAATCGTTAACGATCAACCAGACACCCAGACCGCCAACTCTATTCATCCGCCCCAATGTTTTTCTCCCAGGGGCGCAATGCCATCGAAGCAGCGCCGCATGCCCTTGTTATGGTGCCGGTTCTCACAGGCACCCCTCAGTAGCCTCCAGTAACTTCTGACATATCTGCCACTAACACCCGGAGCGGATGTGTGCTGCTACAGGCGATGAATTATTCAGGAGGAGGTCGCAGAGGACAAGGAAAACGGGGAGCTTTGATGGGTTGTTCCTCGCGAACCTGATCTGCGCAAGCAAATACACTGCCAATCGGAGGCTGCAGGCCACGAACGAAAGAAGAATCACCGGCGATGCGATTTGATCGTCGTTGACGGGGTTGCTCACAAGTTCATGAAGTCGTAAATGACTATTGCAAGATCTCTGGCTGGGAAGCGGGAGCATCGGACAGTTTTCGCAAAGCGGCAATGAAAAAAGGTTTTTCAATGGTAGTGCAGCATTTGCTTTCTCTTTTGTCCTCTGTAGACGATGGCAAGAATGGAAGTTGTAGGAAACCGAAGAAAACATTTACAAATTTATTGAGACTTGAACCGCAACGTCACCACGTAAGTCTTGTCGCTGAAGGACAGAGAAATTTTCACATTAAAAAGACTATGTTCAGGGAAACGCCTGCTAAAATTGTAGTATTTCCCCAATAAAATAAAGACTTTACTAAACCAAACAGTGTAGTACTCGCTTTATCTAACTGATCGACGCTTCAGATTAATGCTTAAATGTACATTGTTGATGTACCCTACTTTGGTTAACTTACATTCATATTTTTCAATGATCGAATTCACAAGATTGGATGAAATTAGAAGATGCAACAATGTAACGACAGTCGACTTACTATCACTTCTGACTATGATAGGGTGCTCACGGAGGCACTCGATGTAAAACATAAGGTGCAAACGCCGACCGGAGAAACAGGGAGTACGGCAATGCCATCCCTAAGCAGCTTTCAAGTTAATGATGCATACAGCTGCTGATAATGTTGGTGAGTGGCAGTCCCTAGAAGATGAATATCAGTGATAAAACCTTATTTTTGTTACCAATATCTTGATAGAAAACACCGCGCTCCCAGCGCACTTATTTGCAGCGTGCTTATTAAGCATAAGTATACAGTTTATATGACAAGTTTCTTTTCAAAGTAACATTTTTTGGTGGTAAAAGCGTTTAATTTGCTTTACAAAAGGTAAAATGAAGGTAGAAGCAACAAATGCGAACTAACATTCGAGTATAACCTATCACGAAGATAGGACACCTCTAAGAATACCTGGTGAAAAAGAGCCTGTCGTAAAGTAGTTCAAACCGCTCTTGAAAAAAAAATTCCCTTTAGCGCAAATGGCTGCGGTGGCTGACAACTTCTTTGACAGACTCTAATGCCAGATTGACAATTAGTATTTAATCAGGCGGCTCTGGATGGGCATGTTGCAACGACACTGTTCTCTTACCGACCCAGTCACTAAATTTCGATAATTGAATTGCCCAGTTTAGAGGCCCACTTCTAACGTCCTCTTGCGCGGTAAGTACTCACTATAGCGACCCCGTTTATAGTATCTATATGTGATCCTATACCTTTCTTCGAGGCCTAAACCAGATACCCACACGATCACGCGCACACGCACGCTCACCCACAACCCGATATACGATCTCCCTGATTTTGTAGATTTCTCTGTGTTTTCTTCTAACATTTGCTATGAAGTCTGCCGATGGAGTATCGTGCTGCTTGCACGTCACGAGAGCTATTCGTGCGCTAAGGTATAAAAAAGACAAGTAGTACATGATAATTATTGTTCTTCTTCATATCGGATCGTCAGCGTAGTAATGCAACAGACGAAGTGCTATATTAATGAGGTTCCATTAATAAGTGACCACGATAGCCTGAGCTGCTTCACTTACCAGCTACAAAAGCTATCCTTCTTTCCCTATCGTTGCCGCTCCTGACTCCTAGGCATCGCATCAGTTATTCCTATAACGAGGAGCTACAGCCCTCACAGAAGCCCCTGTCCCCGAGGATAATGTCATACCAAACGTCGAGCCCTCCGAGGGTGTGCGCAGCACCAGCGTAAGAAGAGCGGTGGTCTATTAGTAGTTGCAGTAACGGTACAGCGCATGTCCCGTATGCGGCTACAGTGTTGCCGTATGTCTTCCATATCCACTATATAGGTACCCCATATATTTACTTAGCGGTGCTGATCGTTACTGTGTGGGAAATGTGAACGCGTGGTTCTGTTGATGTCACTTATCGAACGTAACGTATCATATCTATATATAATATCTAGAGATACCGAGTAACACCACAAACTTGATTGACAGAAGACACAAAACACCGTATTTAGATAGATCTGTGTAATTTACATAGATACGTCGCCATTGTTTCCTAATGCAATGCTTTGGACAGTTCATCTATTTAAGTCCAGTCTATTAAGTCATACTACAATCCTTTTGGCCAGTAACACACAAAGTCTTGAAACGTTGAGTTTCTAGAATCTATAGAGTAAATACGTTATGTCTACAAAATAAATAAAAAAAAGACGCAATTCCTCGGATCATGCTAGCTCATTCGTGTCTGACATTCCCATCTAGCTTTGTCCTTATCTAGCTAATTTTCACACACTTTTGTAGCGTCTTCTGCTTGCATTCTGCTTCTGCTGAGCATTCTGCTTCGTACACGCATTATATGTGCGCGAAATGTGCATTTGCATGCACCAGGACACATGTGCACACCTGGAGCACACGAAAATTACATGTTGTCTCCTTTCGTGCGCTCGCTGTCGTCCACGTTACGATCACCGCGATCGTTGTAACGTTGTTGACGTTACTGCACTCTTCACAGTCCTCGCTTCGCCCACACCAACAACGGCGAGTCACAACGAAGACCACAAACATGATGATTATGGCCATCATGAGTGAGCGGAGCTTGCCGACCTGTATATAGCCTTAATACAGCGCGCCGCTAGTCTGGCCTGGTCCGAGTGTAGCATAGTGGTCGTCATCGTGATTAGAGCAGATAACAGGAAGTAGAAACAGCGATGGGTGCAGCTGCTGACACCCCCACGGCCCTTGGGAGAGTCCTTTTTTGGCGGTTGATTCTTGCTAACTCTTGCGGGGGGGGGGGGGGGAGGAGGCGACTGTTAGAGGAGGCAATGGCGGGTGTTTATTATGTTGTCCCGTTGCCCCGTCGGCGGTATTAATCTGATTCTCTTCCCCTTTTTGCGGATACGCTCGTTGCCTCATGAACGAACCCCTAGGCTTCGGCTGTGCTTTGCTATTGCGATACACTCAGGCTGCCGCTCTTGGCCGTTGCGCTCACAGTCAGTAGGAGAGTGCCACAGGGAGCTAAGCACATAGAACAGACGATGAAAAGGTGGGGCCGACGTCAACGACGACGATGATACAAGAAACGAACGAACTAATGCCAATGGGGTGCCTGGGGGAATGGCACGTGCGGCCTAGCCAGTCACTGATATTAATAATGCCTTATAGCGTCAAGTGATAATGCTATGGATGAATTGTGATAGATACCTTCCATACGCGTACACAGAGAACAGAGGCGGCGAACATAGACACACACACACATACACAATAGAGAACCGATAAAGCCCGTAGAGGTGAACGTTGGTCTTGACAGACGATGCTGTCGGCGCTCTTCAGCAGCAGCAGCAGCTGCAAAAAGAGAAATAGAAGCTGATAGCGCATATATATATACCATGTACCCGCACATACACATTCGGACGTGTACCGCTGTGTTGTGTTTTACCGGTTTTGGTGGGTACTCTAAATGACAATGACGGCCTCACGACAAAAGGTGATCGTGACGACGACGATGATGATGATGATGATCGTTTAGATAGTGATGTCAATGATGATGCCGAGCGAAGCCGAGGCGACTAGTAAGATTGCCCCCGTGTGCTCTTGCCCATCGTCTATGTGAAATGTTGATGTATATTACCCATAGCCTAACTGTCGGGGTCGCCGTTGCCGCTGCGACATCTGTCTTTTTCTTTTCAGATGAAAGGGATTTTCAATGTTGTCTTATATGATACACGGCTATGGGCAGATTACAAATGTATGATGTAGATGCACTTTGATCTGCCGGGGCAAAAATCACTTTTCATTCTCGTTGGTATTGATGCAATGATGGTAAGCTAAAAGCGTATACATATTGATTCGATAGAATAGGTTCTGATTCATTGCTCTGTCAAATATTAAACGGTAGTATCATGGCTGTATTATCTAATGCATCCGTCGACCCTATTCGTTCGATAATCTCGCTCGAAAAGCGTTTTTGATCTACAACGTCTGTTTGATGTTGGCCTATCGTTGACCTAACCAACGCACGTTCTTCTTGGATCGCTATTAAGGTACGTTGGCCCGTTCTTTCTGTCGAGCCCAAGGACCGGGTCAGCTTTCCTGCAGTAAACTTGCGTCTTTAAGGTTTCAATTAAGAACCAGTGCTGAAACCGGATCGAGGTTGACTATATATAACATAATGTACAAGTCAGACTGTATAACCGATTATATGCCCAGTATAGGTTTCACTAAAAACGTCACTGAAAGACAATGTTCTTTCTTACTTTCCATAAGTTCGGAGCATGTGCCATATGGCATTTTCACTCTATTTAATATTTTCTGGGTAGTACCGTCCCTCTTCACAGTTCTATGGGAACGATAACACAATTTGGTCTAAACGAAATAGAGAATTTAGTCTCGTGACCACCTCCGCAGTGATTAGGGCTAATAGTATAACTATTACATATAGTGATGCACTGAGTGACTAGTGCCATAGACAGTTTGAGTCGCCTTCTATGACCCCGTTCCGCTGATGGTCGCCGCCACGACATTGGCTATGACACAATTTGACAAGATGACATTTATAGCCCATTCCTCCCCAGAAGCAATCGCCCCTGAGGCGTCCGCTGAGATACGACCCCCGGTTACCGACTTCATCGTTTCTAGACAACCACCGACGGGCTTCACCGGGTCTACTGGCACTGCTACCCCAGAGTTCGACTTCAGGCTAACTCTTGTGCATCTGCTGCCATGACACTTGCTAGATTCGCTGTCTAGATGATACGCCATTGTGCAAGCTTTGGACGGTACAATGGTTTTCACAAACAAAGCCTAATCGACTGCGTCTTTAAAAAGCACATTAATGCAATATAAGTATGTGGCTGTTTTAACTTAACACTTAAGTTTAACTCAATTTTGAAACTATGAATGCAGCATGTCAACGGCGAACAACTGAAATCAGTATGCGTACCGTTTTGACCAGCTCTTGACAAAGTTACTTAACTTAGGCTGTCTAGCGTCTGCTGGATCATAAGGGTATCGATCCCCACTGATTATACTATATTGGTAAAAGTCGGTGTTTTATATCTATTCACTTGAAAACTTAGGGTTGGTCGTGTGTTTCATATGAGTATCTTGTTTGCATGTTCTAAAGACCACTCGCTTGGTTTTGCGTTACTATTTTTATATGCTTTTTAGGTTACATTGCGAAGTTTCTACTTACATAACATCTTAGAGAAGTCCGATTATTATTATTAAGAAGATCTTAATAAAGACTCTTCGAAAATACATTTACGCTATATTTTTACGCTACGTAACAATTTTTCAAGTGGAATAATGAAAATAGCTAGCGAAAGACATCGAATGGAGATACGCTAGAGTGCTCGTCAGTTCATTGAAAATATTGCGGCTATAAGGCCTCTATGATAGAACACTTTCCAAAAGTATTTAGTAGAGTGCTGTCCATTGTCCACGTCTGTTATATGCCTTACATCTACCTTGGATGTATGGATTCGAAGAACACATCTTCATTTGGCCGCGGTATCTTTTTGTCAATTTTAACAGCGTCAGAACTTCATCCATCAGCCTCACTCGGTTCCTCCCTCAACTTTTTTAATTTTTATCGAATTTTTTTGGCGAAGCTCGTCAAGGCCCTCGTCCGGAACAGAACAAGATAACAGCACATAATGTCGGTCTATCTAGCCTGGCACAGAATTCCGGCGCCCTGCCCTTTGTCTATTCGTTCAGCTTTGATGACAACTAGAACAACAGCGATAGCAGCAATAATAATAACAGCCACACACAATGCACCCACATAGCCATAAGATCTAGCTGCGCGTTGTTCAGGACACCGCCACAGGAGTCAATCGAGGGTGAGCGGCGCCGCGACAAAACCGAACATGCGAAAGGCCCGTCTGTCCAGCAGTGTATTTGGGGCAGAGGGCGAGGTCGTGTCACAGCATTATGACACACACAGACACGCAACGAGCGACATCTCTGTGACTATTGCGACTGTTGCCTATTCTTGTCCTCACTCCTGTTGTTTTTCGTCGTTATCGACGGTATTCATCAACGAGGCGTTCAGCAGCCCTGCCTACAGAGCGTTAGCAGCATCTCCATTCTCATGGATGCTGTCCTGGATTCCTACACTTCTTCCTGCTTTTTACTCCGTTCTATCGTGTAATTCAGATCTGGGCGAACTCTGTGGGAATCGCGTTGCGTGACGCGTCGGGACCGCAGCGCTCACGAGTGTTCTACAGTATTGCACTGATGCCAATACCAGCATCAGTGGTAGTCGATGTCGTGGATAGCACAGCCAGCCGCAGCGATAATGAATGCGATCGGACAATATTACACATGATACTATGCCAGTGCAGACCAATAACAGGACCGATCTCAGAGCGAAGTTAGCCGAAGGAGAGGAAATACAACAACCAACTGATGTGGGCGTTGTCTATGATCTGTTGGATCTGGCTCGTTTGAAAATAGAGATCTGTTTTGTCTCTCCTTTGTAACTGTATCAATGCTTAGACTTCTATTGTTGTTCTAAATTAATCAAATCCCGCTTAGATGCTAAATCCGAGGACGACAGGCGATAATTGAGATTGGTTCTCGCCGACATGTAGCGACAAAATGGGAGACGTTAGACTGATCTTGTACTAAGTTACTTTTCCGCTCGCTCCGTCATCTCGACCGTCACGGCTGACCTACTGCGCTTATCTCAAAGTGATAATCGTTTATCGAAGAAGCGAAACAGACACTCCAGCCACCGGTGCGTTGACAGAGAGACAACGACAATGATGGCTGTCTATGAGACTATTATGGACCTCGTAGAAATCAAGTTCGCGGATTGCCACTAAGCAATGTTGTGACCTTGCCCACGTGGACACACGCCGGCCGCAATCAGACTGGTAGCAATACAACTACAGTTTGATCTCGATATGAACAAGACGATATACGAATACGATGTAAAATGCCTATTATAGGACTGCTTTGTTACGCACTGACCAGTCCTGTTAAGGCCGGAAGCTGATGCACAAAAAAATTCAACTTTTAAAACGAGATTTCCCAATATTTTTTGTGTGCAGTTCATTTAGAGATTACAGAACTCAGCCACGATAGGTGCAAGTTACGAGCATTATACAAACACCACCGCCACATAATGGTCAGTGAAAATATTTAAGATTTACAGAAATATACAACCCAGTTAGCTTCCGATTAGCACGGTCGTTTACCTTAAAACAGATTTAGAAGCTTTTTCCACTGTCACCAGTCCAACAGTAGAAGTTCACAATGTGTTTATTCTCGCCACCGGATGACCTCATATAACGTATGTTACTGCAGTCGACTATGTCTTTTTTTTTGTTATCGGAATGGCTAATTGATTCCAAAAGTATATATAAGAGATGATGTTTTTTGAGTATTTTAGTTCTATTTAGAATAGGATTTACCAAACATTTAGTGGAACATATCCCTCAAGTGTATCATTCAGAGGGTATCAGAACATAAGCTTGTATTCATAGCATTTTTTTCCGGTAACGAACGTCCGAGCAGATATGTAGCACACATACAGGGACTCCCCCGCGAACCAACTCTGGGCAGCGAAAGACCGTACGCGGGGGTTAGGTCATAAAAGCCAATAAAGTGACTCCGTCGAGACCCCCCATTTTCTCTCAATCTGCCTGTCCCTATCTCAATCCAAATGAAGAACATACATCTGGATCTACCATAGGAGCAGCGGTTCAGTGCGGCCGACTTCTTCCTCTCCTCGCAATGGCTTCTCCCGTTGCTGTTTCCACTCCTTAACACCCCAATAACCTCAACACATTGGCCACTGCCGTCACTTACACAGGCATGAGCTTCTCGGCGCAAAGAACACATGGGATAACGATGACTTGCGCAACGAACGATGGATGGGACCCGGTTGCCACTGTGGCAGTTGCTACCGCGGCCGTCACCTCTGCAGATGGATTGGGTGGAGATGGGGGGCAGTCTAGCAAAGGACGGGCGCAGGCAGTGGGATAGCGGTCGTGGTGAGTGGGACCCGGGAGCGGCCTTTGGAGCGGCGGGACCGTTTTGAGGCGGAGCAACAACTACATAAAGAGATCAAAATGCCTGGCCTGTTTGGCCCGGTGGGCAAACGCAAGCGACAATGACTGGTGAGCCAGCTAGGAAAATCGTAGCGAAACAGGGTTGGGAGGCTTGAGCTGTGTGGGTCGCGTAGCTGCTGTTGGTACTGCTCAGCGGGTGTCAATCTCCGAGCGGTGACGCCGCTTAGAGGTAAAGCTGTCTCTTTGGACTCTTTAGCTACTACGCTGTTATTTTATTAGTGTCTACGGGGAATTGAGGGAAAGGGGCATATAGAAAGAAATAAGGAGGTGTTCGTGCACAATCGCACACAAACACAGATAGAAGGTATTTAAGCGGATAGGAACATGTCCTTATATGCATATGTATACAGCCAGAAAAGGTGCAACTAGTGAAATTTTTGGAGGGGCTTTTTATTAGACTCCTGCCCGTTCTAATCTTCTCGTACGCCGCTTGACAAACAACTTGATCGCATAATCGTGACGTCTGTAATGATTTTTAGCATTTATGTGTGCGATATTATTTTCTGCCTTTGAGTTGACTATAGTTTTGCGAGGTGGTGCCCCCTCCCTTGAAAATCTAATGATGTTCTTAGCTGAGTTGACTGATCGGGCTTCGATCTAAGAGGTATGATTATTATTCACTGATCTATTCTTCCAACTGGACTGCTATTTAGTACAAGCACCACCGAGTTTAGTCGATCGTCCGACTTCTCAAAATCCTAATTGGTGTCGGTAATTATTCGCGCTAGCTGAGCACACTGCAGTACACCTGTAGGTTACAGCTGAATTTGCTTTTAGGACGGTGCAATTTCGGTGAGGGTGTGCACCACTTTGAAGAGTAACCCTGTTGGCTGAACATTTCATTATAAACACTGATAAATTCTCCCGAAATTTCTCTGTATCACGACGTAACAAGAACTCATTCTTAGTACACGTATTGTTTACGACCGTGGTGGCATATCTCTTTTCTCTTGTATGTTACGCATAGGTCATACTGTTATTGGACGTGCGCGTGGAAGAGCATGGAGAGAAGATGCGTTTTCGTGACGATACGGCCAGCAGGAGCAACCTGTGTTGGCCTGAATGGCCAAATGAGCACTTGTCGTGATCTCGGTCATCTAGGAAAGGCCCAAGTCGTGGGCGGTGAGTTCAAGGCTTACAGGTACAGCGTTACGCTTTTTTCATGCAGATTTGCTCATATTGCATATGCAAATAAAATATTCAATAGATGCTCCGGTGTCATACGTAATGAAATGCACGTTGCGTCAGGGTCTTATGTCGAAGATCACTTATTGTGCAAGGCACAAGTTAGTAACATGGCCTCATGCTATAGAAATCCACTATCGTGGAAATGTGACTACATCTCACGGAATGACGGACCGCTTGCCTCTATCCGCGTAGAGCTAATATGGGGTTAGTTTTTGGCTCAGCAAAGGTCATTTCCGGTTAAACGGGAGGTATGGGGTGGTAACCTATGACAAAAAGCGGTCAGCCATAATCTTGCTTTGTGGCTGATTTGCATGTGAGTTTGCTCTTATGTTGCACGCGGTCCAGAACACCTTCATAGAATCATGTTGCGGGAATATCATGGCTGAGCTCGACGACAACGTGGACAAACGAAACACAAATAGGACTCCAGTTTGTTTTTATCCTTTCATTTTGAAGCTAAAACGTGTAGAAAAGCATGTAGGCACTCCATATTTAGGATTCGGTTCAATAGACATGCACATTGGTTAGACTCGTTCGAAAATGCCACCAATACATTCAATATATAAACATTTTATGGGGCTTGTGGCATCAGTCCGATGTAGTAATAAAATAACATGTGTGCAATTTTATTGCAACGCTTCTTCCATTCTTTTCGAATCCAAGCTATATATTGCACCCTGTGTTTTACTACGTAATTTAAGTATATGTTCATATTGCCAGGAGTACACAAGCACAAAGAATAGGGAATACAAGCATTCACTGATCGCTCACCAATTGATCAGAGCAATTTTTCATCAGTACTTTTTTCGGGACTTATTAGTTGACATAGGGTTTCAAATATAAGCTTTCAGTGACTTTGCCTATAACAGGCACACGGTACAAGTAAACCTTTTTCGGATTCGGCCTGCCAACCGCTGGTTGAATCTACTACAAAAGAATGTAGAGGACAAAATAAGTCTACTAAATTGGGATGGTCTCTACATTGGGTGGATCTACATTGGGATAGCTACGAAGCGCCACTTATGCGTACACAATTTTGTAAATTCGGCCTGCGCGCCCAATAACACAGCTCTGCCCAAATCTGTTCTCGATATTTCTGTATTGCCATGACAAGATTTCCTTTTATGTTGCCTAGATTTCTGTGTAAATACCTGGGCACGCAACCTGTTTTGGCGTTTGCCACCGCCTAGAAAGGACACACACGCCCACTCTGAGGTTCGTAGAGCTATTTTTCTTTTCATGGTATGCCTTCTGCGGATGTATCGAGTTGTTTCATACGCAGCCCTCTCCCTTCTTCCTTTTCCTGTTATCGTTCCGTTCAAACTTCTGTTTTCCTGTCCGGCTAGGAGCTGCGTATATAAGAAGATTGTTGGTTTGGAGCTGCATAACTTCCACCCGTTGGGTGGACAATTTTGTATGTACCTTTACTGTCAGCTCGGGGCACCGCCCTGGTCAGCGATGACGGCGTTAGAGGCACTGCCAGCTCCAGTCGGTGGAACAGCGCCGCGAGTGATCCTGAGGTCCCAGAATTGAGCTAAGGAGACGCGGGCAGCGATGAGCACATCGGTCTGTCTGTTCTCCGCCCGGGAAACAAAGTCAAGGAGAACGCGTTCTCCGCTTTGATGAAATCCGATGAGATGAGTTTTGTCTCCCGCCGTGCACGGCAGGAGTTCGCTTCAATATTCATCCGGACTCCTGAGTTCCGACCGCCGTCTACTGACGGGACAGACTAGCAAGCAACGAGGCTCTGTTCTGATACCGCCAGCCATTGCTGCTGTTGAAGGTTGACTTACAGCAAATAAAGCGGACGGACAACTAAAGGACGCTTACGCACGGCAGTAAGAGGATGCTTCTGTTCTAACTCTAGGCGTTGCCTCCGAAGCAACGTTTGGATAGAAATAGATTCGACAGAGACACATGAAGGGAGAGAGACGCGCACACAAATAAGGATAACAAGTTAATGCTCAGCTGAAGCTCCTTGATCGTAATCATCTATCAAGAACCATTAGGTCAACGGCGCGCACGCGTATCCTCAGTTCGCCCCCCTAAATCAACGACGGAATGGGATTACTTCTCACTAAATTGTTGCAGGGGCATTGTTTCATCTGTATCTTACAAATCAATACTACGATTTTCGAAAGTAGAAAAGATTACACTATAGACGGAGTAACTTTCAAATGATCAAACAGCAAATTCGTCGAGCTGCTTGAATCTCAATTTTGAACCTGTGTAGATAGCTACATCCATATATGTCATACAAGCTTGGCTTACTCTATCGAGTAATGGGAAATTGTGAGAACATTGTCCAGTATCAATAAAAAGCGTTCATGGCGGCAATGTAGAGCAAAGCCTGTAGCAACGGTGAGGCAGTGTCAGCGGTAGACAGTTCCGTTTGTATCGCTATGATCGTCGCCGTCAGCCTATTGTTGCCAGAGTGCTATCGGTGACGATAGGAACTTTTCAACTAGCTTATTAGCACTAAGGTGGAGTCAAGTCCATCAGTGTGTTATGGCAGGTCCACGAGTGAAGTCACCTAGAGCGCGCTATAAGCGCTGAAAGCGATCGAGGAGTATAGGCATGTGTTGAAAGCAATCCTTGACTGCGAGAGGGGAGAAGAGGCTTTTTCATAGACGCGGGCTCCTACTTCAACGCGATGTTTACCTGTGGTGAATAGAGCAATCGACTGAAAATAGGCACAAGTGCTGGGTTGTCAGTGGGATGAATACCTATTTCAGCCACGGTTAGTTATATGCACTGTAAGATAATTCTGGGAACGAAACTCGTATGGAGGGGATCGTCCACCTTCCACTAGAATAACTGGCTTCAATTCGATCAGGCCTGATGATCAGCAAGTGCGTGCTGCTAGTAGTTAACAAAAATAAACATCGGTTTCGTTAAATAAATTATATCATAGAAAACAAGGTAGAAATAAATATAGATATTGCTATTTATGGTAAATTTTACATCCAACATTGAACGATCATTTATCGCCTCGAGAGCCATAGATACTTACCTATTATAGTAGATTGGTGAAAACGCAAAAATGAAAGCCAATTTTGTTTTCCATTCGGTCTCATTTGGGGGCAGTGCTAGCCCGTAGCTAAGATCAGTTCTATACCCAGTTATGCCCCATATTTAAAGAGGCCTACAAGGTGAATATTGTCGTTAAGTGACACATCATCCATTCACGCCATTGTACGACAGACAGTCAAATCGAAATGTTATATCCTGATCATGGCTAAAAAATTATCCGACTGGCAGCGGACAGGAAATTCTATCTTCAGACCGTCAACATCACAATGAGAGACTACGGTAATGATTCGTACTAATATTTCACGAGGGATTATACGTTTTGTTCGTTAAGGGATTATATGTTAAGCCAATAGATGGTCGTTATTCAACTTAATGAAACACTGGTTCGAAGAGCCCGGGAAGAGATAACGAGTACTATGGTTTGGAATATCGACTGGTAGAAGGTGATAAAACCATATGGGAGAAATATGGGCCCAGTTGATATTGTACGATTAGGTGTTAGTAAACATACAAATTCGACGTTATAACGGGTACGTTGGAACAACGTTTATCACTAACATTAACTCTGACTTTTGAGTGTTGCACTTATTTGTACATATGTCGTCAACAAAAATGACCTCACGGAAACATCAGTTCCATATTTAATGTTTCATTTTAGCGGCGTTCATGTAAAATTAGCTACCAGATTATATTATTTCTACTCCGGGCGACAATTCTCTATACTAGTCAGCGACTAGAATTCGTCGTTTAAACTATTTCGCGATCAGACGCTTGAAGCTTGGAATCCTTGCTGTGCACGCTCTCCCGTTGCCATTCCAACGGTGGAATAAGGACTAGCAAGAAAAGAAGGTTAGCTATTCTCCTTCTGGCTAGTCTTTTATTTTTTCTTAAGAAGAAGTACTCGCAATGGACGAATACGGTGGCGTCAAGAAAGACATAATTCTTCGTTGCTCAACAACAGATCAGTTTTAGGGGAACACTTCTTTACTCACATGGGCCTGCATACCGTGAAAATAATTGGCTTCCCATTACAAGGTTTGAAAAGTCACTACGCTTGAATAATTAAGTGTCATAGGATAGCGAACTACTAAAAGTACAACGATGTTAAGTACGCATTTGAAGTCTTCTCTGATTTCAAAACCGAGTTCTCTTTGTGCACCGTCTGGGGTACTTGTATCAACGCTGGCGCCCAAACATCTTCAAAACCTCTCAAAACACCTCCGCCAAACTCCTAGGTGCCCATGAAATATATTAATGGGGGTGCGTTCTATACACATTTACCCAAGCCTATTCCATGTCTCTGTAGATGCAGTAGTTATGCTGGGTGCTCAGCAAATGGAAAGTGCACAAATTAAGCCCTCCTCCCAGCGCTTCGAGGCTTCCGAGGGCCAAAAACAGCCGCAACCACCGACGTCGACTTTTACTCGGACCTCTCGTTGCTTTCCCTTTTTGCCCGTCGGGCCCTTCGCTACTGCTGTGGGCCTTGTTACGGCCTTATATGAAGCAGCTGTGTCCTCACTTGTGCCGCTTTTCCTTATTCCGCCCTCCTCCTTCAACTTCTTCGCCAACTTCGTTCGTGTTCTTTTGCTGCTGCTGCTGCTGTTGGCTTTTCCTCCTCGCACTTATTCGTTTTCCCTCTCCACCCACGGCAACGCTAGTTTGGTTCTTTCGCCTTTTGCTTAGCCGCTGCCAATAGTGGAAACAGCGGGTAGGCGCCGTGCGCAGTTGCTCTGGGAACTTGGAAGCAGGATGTGTGAGTAAAGGATAAATCCCGCCTTTGATTGCCCCATTTAGATTCATTAAGAAGCCTCAAGGCGACGACGATTGCAGAGCGCCCCGCAGAAAGTTCTGCTTTCTGCTGCTCGAGTCAGCCGGGTGTCGGTTTGCAACGAATAAGCAGGCGCACTATCAACGTCCATTCTTTAAATAAACGTTGCCGCTTCAGGGGCATATTGCAAGAATAGGACAGTCACCAAACAGAGCAAGAACAGGAAGGGAACAGAAGAAGCGGGACATAACAAAATGTGCCCTTGCGCTTAAGTTCCTGACGGAAGTTCCGATGGGGGTGACAGCCATAACCGGAGTTACTAATTCTGCTACTGCTTTCGCTACAAAAGGTAACATCTCGATTCGTGGAAGGGGCAAAGAGACAGCGAAAAAAAACTAACATTAAGCATTGCTTTAAAAAGAGGCTAACTGATGTAACTAAAGCAATCACTCTTCGTATACAATAATACTACACAACATATGTGATTAAATAGAGAAGGTAGGTTACTTAACCAGGCTGGTATTAGGCCACAAGCTGGTAGGGTACATACCCGCAAAGGCTAAAGCTCTATGTAAGAACAGTCGCACAATGAGTCTTCTCGCTAGAGCTCTGCTAACTTGCCAAATGAGAACAGCCCCTCATTGCAGCTCCGGCTTGTGATTCCCCACGTCCGCTGCCAGTTCCCCTTTTCCCGTCTGCCGTCGCTCGCCTTTAGCATTCCTTCTTTAGCGTCGTCACAGGAAGCCCGAGCCGTCCCTCAGCGAGAAAGAAAACGAGGATCGCGAATAAATGAGTAAGTGAGCTGAAGCTAGCGAGAACTCCTTGCTGATGTGAGGAATCGGAGGCAAGCTGCTGGCTAAGGGGGAACCGTCGAAAAAGACGGAAGGCGTGAGATAAAGGTGAGTCTGCTTGGCTCCCGCTACCAGCAGCAGTTCCCCTAACAAGAAAGTGGTACGGGAAGGGGCTGGTGGAGATAAAAAGAAAGGACAGAAGAAAGAAGCCAAAGCTCCCGTAGCTAAGAATTGGCGACTCCCGCGGCTGCATATCCTGCAGTGCCAAGGGCGGCGGGCCCCGCTGCTGCTGCCACTGCTGGCTCCACCGCAGTTAGTCCAAAAAAAAGAACTGTGAGGGAAACCGAAGCTAGGCCATATGTCGAAATCCTGCAGTAGACCCTGCGGCCACGCAGTCTCTGTGCGCAGATCAGGTTGAGGTTGTACGACACTGATGTAGGGAAAAAGGTTCGAACAAGCAGCTGTACGCTTCGAGCGAAAATAGAACTCGTTACTCAAATATGACTACATATGTGTGTGTGTATGTGTGTGTATGTCTGCAAGCGGCCCGCTAAGTAAATGATTTATGAGAGACACACGACACCCGTTGACGATTGACTTGGCCAGCCGGTTAGAGCTGCCAGAAGCATATCGCGGAGACTCCGACCCTTAGGCGACCTTCAGAGAGGACCGAGGTTAGGTAAGCTATTTTAAACAATCGATCACTGTTCAGCTGAACGGCTGAATACCGCAACGCAAACATTTGCATTATAGTTGACCAGCTATGAAGTTGATACACGCATCGACCTCTATGCGACGTCCAAGTCAATGACAACACGCGTACGTGTACTGCCCTCAAGCTACCGCGAAACAAGGGGACATACATCGTGTCAACGATATATGGCAGCATTGTATTTATAAGCTAATTATTTCGAACATACATATGTTTTTATATCGGTAAAACGTAATCGAAACCACTTCAGCTAAAGCTAAAGTCTCGATGTGAGGCACAACAACGGCAATACAATCCACTGGCACGCGCCAGTGTCGACGAGCTACGTGTGACTGTTCGTACCACAAGTCATAGAATTATATTGAAACAGACGGCGATGTTTGTAACACGAATGAACTCTTTAGGAGGACATCAACTTCACAGTCGTATCTTCAATACAGTTCGATCTCAGATACGGCGCCACGCTCGTATTTGGATACTAATCCTGATTTGTTATGTGACTTGTTTCTTGTATCAAAGTAATAAAGTGATTGAAGAGTACCTAACTTATCCTAGTTATGTTACTTTTGTTGAAGTGAAAGAAGCTGCGGTCTTCCCTGCGCTTACCGTGTGCCTTTCGCCATGGTATAACATTACACAAGTTTGTGACACACTGCCCTGCAGTAACAAAGATCTTGTAGGTGCATACTAGAGAATTATTATTTAATTCAATATTTACAGATATGAAACTTAGCTTAACAATTGCGATAAATCGTTTATTACTGTGCCCTTAGAGTGCTTCGACATACGAGATCTATTTTCGATAGGGTGATAGAGCACAATAATCTCGATAGGACCATAAGGCGCTAACCGAGATCCTTGATTGTACCATAAACAGTTACGGTATAATACTTTTCACACGATCTCAAAACATTCTGTATATATTTAATAAATATACTTATAGCACCAGGTTATACTTATGCATGTATGTCGTTATTTATAAACTTATATAGAATGGTTAAACGTTTTGTCAGTACTTTTTTGGTTGTAGTGAGAGAGAGAGAGACTTCTGTTTGTTTATATATGTTTGTGCGTTTTAAATCGCAGCATCTGATAAACTAGCTTTCAACATTAGTGCCAAAATCGATCATAGTACATTTGTATAAACACAGAAATAATTTATATTTTGTTTATTTTTATGGGTATATTAAACTAGATGGGTAGCAATTTTTCAGCTGTATGCGGTATTAATAGAAATGTCAGTTTTGCTTTATAATAGGACTGGAATTTTTGCAGTTTTCAAAACTTTGGAGAAGCATGCAACAAAATCGGTTATGATATAGAAATCAGCTGTGGCAAGCACAAATAGTAACATTGCATATTATATTGAATATCTAAGTTCGTGTTTCTGAGATACCCCACGCATGCATTCAACCGTACATACAGAGAGGCTGGATTGAAGCCTCCAAACAGACTCTTCTCATGCCGTATGTCCTCAGCGGACGAAACCTGCGAAAGCTTTGATTGTATTGACGGGTACGTACACTTAGAAAGGTGCCGCGTAAATATCAAATTATAGATTTTAAGACCTTTAAATAACATGTAAAGACAACTTTTACAGTAATTCGAGCTAAGATACCCTTTCAAACGGTGAGGTTTTTTTTTACCTCGAAGTGTATACATTAAAAGTGTTTTCCGGTAAACTGGCTATCTTCATTTTGGGCTGGTTCCAGGATCCGCCATCTAAACTACCGCGCGCCATTCATGGCATGCTATACACTGGATCTGCTGCGCTATCTCGAGCGTGGTCACGCCTACCGCAAGTGTGGCAATAAACACTCTTATGGTAAGGCTCTCGGTTTTACGTACACGAAGATGCACACAAGACAGAATACTTGCACGGATAAGCACAGTCACACATTCACAGAGCACATTTGCCAAATCGAGTTCATTGCGACGCCAGCAAGAAGGAGACCTCGCTAAGAGGGAGCAGAGGCCTTATTAAGGACCCCAAGCTTATAGCAACTCCTTTTGGAGTCGCCTTGTAGCAGGCCTGCGGTGGTTGGGTCGTGTCGTGGGTGTTATTTGGTTGGACGCGTTGCTGTTTTACGAGCGAAGCCCGAGGAGAGTTTTACGGTTCGCTTTGCAAAAGTGGTTGGCTTGCGAAGCACGCCCAAGTACATGAAGAATGACAATATGAACCGGTCAAGATCTGTCGAACCCTTTGGCAAGACAAGTTTGGATTAGCTTCATATAGTAAGTTTCGACAGTCGATTGAGCATTGGCAGCTATACTTCATTAGCGTTGATTTTCACCCTTAGAACTGTATCTCGAGGCAAGCTGGAATACATCGGAAACGATGTCATCGATGGACGCTGAATTTTATCCGATACTTCTTCACGACAGCGGAGTGTATCCCCCGGAAACGCTGTATATGGCCGCAATGTCGAAAGGACAGGTGAGGTAACAGTTTCCATTATGGCAACGTTTGTATAGATATTTTAAATTATTGTAATTAATTATATTTGATTTTCCTACTAGAAACTGAAAAGAATTGATCATTTGAAAGAACCTGTGGCCAATCAAATTTCTATATTGGTGAAACTGGTATTTATCAAATAGGTCGAAAAATCTCGAAGCCAGCTTCTAAGTCTAACCACAGCGTACTTTCATTCTGGCGAGACGTTACTCACAGATACGGGACTATTCACTGGCTCAACTAGTATGGCAACGCCTGGAAAAGCCTTATTCCACTAGATGCTGGAACTACATTGAGAAATTTGGACAAAGTTCAATTTTTCGCGGGAACATGGCTAGAAGAGTACGTGGTATTCAATGCGACTTTTATGTATTACACTACATCACCCCTCACAACCGAGGGCTCGTTCAATTGATTTTGCTAATACTGCCGTACGCTTTTGGATTGCCCAGAGCTGTGAGCAGCAGTGCCAAATGTTCGCGGAAGTCGACCTCTGTGGCTGCGTTCGAGGTATCCACGAGTTTCAGCACTTTCAGCCGCATGACGTTTGTCCAGGCGTACTAGAGCAAGGTCGAGTACAACATTTTTTTAGCCTTACTTAGGATATTCGAAGAAATGTCCTGTTTTCGCCCATTGTAGACGTCTCTCCGTGTAGCTCCGTATAGCAACGACATGTTCCCATTTAGTATGACGATAAGTTCGCATTATAATGCTACATATAGCTTTTAAATCGTAGATGAATGCACACTCAACAATGTATAAACTGCCAACATGAAATTTGCCGATAAACCATTTCCCATTAAATATACAGCCATCACTGTTTGTTCTACATTTGTTCCGCTATGCAGGAAACCTGAAAAGTACTATCCAAAGGAGGATTCAGTTCCTCCAACCTATTAATACTTATATTCTACCATCTAATCATTGCGGTTGATTTGTTTAAATGTAACGAGTGTAAAATCATTGCTATTATTCCGTCGAGACTAACTTATTTTGCTACTTTCATATGGTGCAGAATATCCTATCCAGTAATTTGCCTTGCTCGGGCTACCATGTTTTTGAGTAATTTTCAGCGCATGTTTTCTACAGTCAGTAAGTTGCGCTTCATTGATACTTCAGGCAAGTGCACCGACGTCGTACAGACACCCGAAGGGGCATTACGAATGGCTCAATGCGCCGCTAAGTGTAACCAGGAATGCAAGTAAGTTTATGCTTCACTTATCTCATAAGTGAAGTATGTAGTATATAGCAGTAGTTATATAACAGTTAAAGGGATGATAACGCCAGATAGTTTGTGTCCAAACACAGTACGCAAAGTCATTTTTTCTTCTCACTATACCAACTTCATTTCTGCGACTGATAGAACTACTCAAGGTTTAGAGTCTATGGCATGAGCTATCTTATTTGTCGTATTTTAATTTGTTAGCTTATTCATAACTAGATCATTGCTAGACAAGCCTTAAACAGTTTTCTGCCAAAAATCACACCATAGTTATTAATCTATTGACCATCTTGCCTACAGGAGGCACCTACAACCAGTACAGCTCAACCTTGTCACATTTACTGATTTTTTCATAAAACTATTGAAAATTAAAGAAAGCACTGTTGTTCTATTAACTCTATGCAAAGGACCGTGCGATACGACGTCCGTCTTGGAGGTATCCAGACGTTACCGGTAAGTTGAATTAGTAGCACAACGTATTTATATTAACGTTTACGGGTCATAATGTCTGCCTTCAGCCTACCATAATAGTTCTCCTTCTAAAACTCTTAAACTAAATCTTCAGTGTTCAATAACTGAGTTAATTTTGTTCGGAACAAAAAAAAAACTTCAAATCTAGTTTGTTTTTATTTTATGTTTGATTAAATGACTGTTCACGCTTTACCACCAAAGTGTTGCCAGTTAGTCTAGCGACTAATGCCGACCGATAGTGTAGAGGGAGCTGGTCCTTCCAAGCCTTGATCAAGACCTGTTCTGCGGTAACGGCACACTTATCCCTTGACAATTCCTCTACATTTTCCAAGCTAGTCACGGTAAAGATGAACATGCTTCCGTTGAACCAAGTTAGCTCGTCAGTGAGGGAATGAAACAGCGATACAAAGCTCGCATTCATCTTGTCTAGATCATTGACGATTGCGACAAATTTTTTTTCCTATAAAAAAAAAAAACCAACAGAACACACAGTTGTTGTGTGTTGTAAAAAAAAATACAGCATTGTTTCGTCGGATAGCAACTGTACATGGCTAATCTGTTAGCTCGTAGCAAACTTGAAGTTTATGCACAGTTCGACGTTAAATCTTGGTTGGTGGTTGACGACTGGTAGCATGCCGCAAAGCTAAAAAACTTATATAAACATATAACTTAACAACTCATACTTAAATGAAGACCTATCTTTGCTCCTTACCTTAAAGAAGGTCAACATGAGGGATTTTTTGGGGGACGCAATCATACTTATTTCACTTCCATTTATATTGATGACATTCCACACCGGCGATTGGCTATTACCCAAAGCATAGGCAACCGATAATGCAAATTGATTCAGAAGATGTTTATCGGCCGCATTTGCCAGTATTGTTAGAACACCAGGAGTTCGTCCCTTCGAAGCAGTTTGTTTAACTTTTTGTATAGCGGTCCATACGTGGGCTGGTTGCGACGGAAACGCCCTCTCAAGATTCTCAAAGGTTGCATTGCACGCCGGCAGGTAAATCCGGTATGGAGAGACCAGTGAATTGTTGTATAGACAATACCATAGCAAAGCGATGATCACCGGCAATAAGATAAAAGTGAACCATTTTTGCCAAGTAGGCATTTCATCATTTAATTCATCAGCGCCACCGCCAACCCCGCTACCAGTGCTGCCGTTAGCGTTAGTTCCCTCTTGGAAAATTGCCCCTGGAAAGAATAACGACAAAGCTCGACGTCGTCTGTCGCTAATTCGCGAATAAATGGCATGTTCATCTCGAAGACTGAGTAACGCATTTGGCCAGGTGCTAATATTCTGGGGTTCGTCGGTCATTGGGCGAAGAATTACCCCCTATTGATAATTGTTCGCAATTCGCTATCGAAAATCTCGTTGTTATCTAGTAGACAAATGGCGAACGCTATTAGAAAAAAGACGCTATCAAAAGAAGAGTATAAATTTGGATGCTGTGCAACTAAAAAATTGTTATAAAAAGGACAGATACGCTAGAAGGTTAAATCTGATCCTTCCGGGGGCCATGTCACAATTCAGAAAATGGAACTAACAGGGGTTATGTGAACACCTACCGCGATGAATCCATGACAAAACATATGGAATATATTTTAAAGTATAGATAATTATCGCTACGTTGACACATTTCCAGTAAACAACAAGTTTTCATTTCCCGTAGAACTAACCTAAATTCCCGTTTTCACCTAAATTCACTGCCGTTGATCTACTATTGATCACACGATTATAAAGAATTGCTCGCTGTTTTACATTTCATTCGTCTTTTTGTATTCCGATTATGTTTTGAAACCTTCACGATTTCGGAATGGGAACTCAATCTACAAGCAAGATACTTGAAAGAGAAACAAGCAAAGACTTATTTTAAAATGGCTAAAAAAACATAGGTTTATATTTGTACGCTTGCTTAGGCGTTCTACTTATACGATGTTTTTTTACAGACTATCAAGGCTGGTGAGAGTAAAGTGATTCGTGCTGCAGTTACCTTTTCTTTTGGAACCTCCGTCGTTGAATACTACATTTACAAACCGTTAATGTCTGTATGTATCGTGTTAAAATACGTATTGAGATCCACGGAACTAAGACTATTCTAATGCATTTTGTAACATTCCTTTGGAGCGTTGCTTGAGTGTTTCAAAAGTTGGCGAGATACCTCTTATTTATTTCATCATCTAATCGTGTAGCATATGTTATCGGTTGAGCTCGAACCTATAAGATGTTACTTTCCAAGTCAGGAGTTAGTGAAACCATTTTTGCAAGCCGACATCAGTTCTATGCCGTCTTTAATTATGAACAATATTTGTACGACCATTCAGTTGGAGGGAGTCGCAGGTATTTTAGCTGGCTTCCTCGGCGTTTGGCTAGGAACGAGTTTTGTCGAGACCTTCGAACGGGTATTTAGCATCATGTGCATTACCAACGATCAGTGAAAAGGTCCAAGGGAACGGAACGTTGAATACGAGTCTCATCGATTGGTAAAGTGATTATAAAGCGTCTCATAAAACGAAGCATTAGTAACTTTCGCTCAATAAAAAAAAAATGGCTAGTGTTAAATATTGGCGTTTTTACTTAGAGACACTTGCGTATGAAACGATTTTAAATCGATATAAATCAGCCTGTGTTTTTTACATGTGACATAGTAATAACAAAGCACCTATTTTATTACCAGATGTTGGTACAGCAAGTGGGGGAAGCAGCGTACTCGTACCTAAAAAGTCTAACACATTCGCGATAGCGAGGAATGGCTTGTGTTGGTTTTATTAGACATTCGATAAGACTGCTGGCGCCCTCTGTCGAATCAGTTTCTAACTAAGTTAACTCTGAAGCTCACAAGAAAGGCGCAGAGCGGCGGCACGTTCTTTAAATTGACCTTGTGTATAAGTATGTGCATAGAAATTATGTTTCATCGTAACGTAATTTCTATGCACGTATTTTTGTTATCGTATCGTAACCAGCTTAAAATGCTGAAGATTGAGGCTGAGAAGCTGGTGTAAATTTTTTATGCGTAAAATAGACTCTATTTTAAGGTTAGTATAGGTAACCATATGCTTACAAACCAACAAAAATGAAGAAGCTTCAACTAACACAACTCTATACAGTTATCTTAGAAAAACGTTAAAGATTATGCCTGGCTGGCCACTTACTTAATTTAAATTGGTAAAATCTACGTTCAAAAGCTCTTTAACTTGTTAGAATGTGACGACGTTTGTTATATAATAGATTCAACCGATTCATTGTGTTTTGGGAGTAATGAACACGTGCTTATCGTACAAGTAAGTGCACGCGGCATACAGACACGGATGCATAAATCTACTGTCACGCCTAATAGTATGAACCGTGTGAGATTAAAATTAAATATTCAACGGTTCACGTATATAAATGCTTCTAGTATTCAATGTTGTGGTTTATTTAAGTCGTCCTGAGAAACGTCGATGTCGACGCAGTGCGGTGATGTACAGACATTGTTTATACTATCGAGTGGAAATCCTTAAATTCAATTCTATAGAATTAAAAATCAATTTCTCGCGGTAGATATTAGATATTTTTGTAATGTACAATTTGGTTTACCAAATGAAAATGAGAAACGCACGTATCGGTCTCTAGGTCAAGCGTTACTCCCATTTCGCTATAGAATCGCAGGCTATATAACATGACACATCTATAGGTAATCCCTGTCGAGTTCATGGCGACGAGTATGTTTGTTAGGTAGCAATACATATAAGAAGCACGAAAGTGAGAAAGATAAGGCGAGACCTGGACAGAGCTACTCTTAACTCCATGGAAATTTAACTATGGCGGCTTTAGACGGAATCAAAGATATCTTATCTATTATTTATAAAAAAAAAACTCAAAATTGTAATCGCGCTGTGATAAATTCGCCACGAACTTTTAGTGAGTGTGCGGATAAAGTCCAGTTTAGCGGGTAAAATATAAAATATTCATCCACTTACGCTACACGCGTTGTTCCACTAGTTTAAATTGCTTCTAAATCTATTTTCATCTCAAGTAGAGTTAATCTCTACCTCAGTCGGTATAATAATATAAAATCATATAAGAATGTTCGCTATGTGCATGCTATAAAACAGCTCAAACCCCCCAGTTTATGATGTCGTACCGCAGAGCTCATGCAAAGCTTTCCCATATAGATTCATTGTACTCGGGGATGAGCTAATTGTATTGCTTCACCGTTTGGCCCTTGGAATCCTATAATATATATTCCAATTTGCCCATTGTATTTTATTAGGCACGTAAATGGGATTATGAAAACGATAATCTGTAAAATAGCTTTTAAGGAGGGCGTTGAATAGATTTTACGGCACGCAACATTGTTTACACAAAATAGCTCAAAGCCTTCTTTTGCGGTTTCCCACCAGAACTGACGAACTCTGCATGCAAATTCATGTTTATTGATAAAAATCAAAAATGAGATATTAAGGAACATAAACCTGTCTTCTTTAATTCTGTTCGGGTCTGAAAGTTGGTGACGGACACAGCAGGCCTTTAATCGCCGTTTTTATCACGTTAAGACTCCGAGCCGCTCTATGTCTATCTATCTTTCATTGTGTCTTGGCGTTGAATCGGCCCAAATTGAGTTAAAAGCAGTTCTTCCAATAAGCAAAGGCAAATCCTAATATCAATAGAGTTTATTCTAAAGAGCTTAGGTTCAATGCCTACAGATGGTCTATTTATCATCCGCGAAATATGTTGTCAACTTGACATTATTAATCAGAAACGCTTGATCCTTAACCGCTTTGCGATGGCAACGCATTCACTAATAATAGCTCCTTGAATGCAGGTTATCGTACAAAGTAACAATGCGTTTACGAAGTCTGGGGCAACCGGTAAGACCATAACGAAGACACGTTTATGAAAACTTCAGTAACTGAAATATAGGTGTTCTGTCTTAACTATGCTGTGATCATTAGTGAATTTTAGCAGAGAGCAATAGAACTTCAAGGGAAATGTCATTTTTCCCAGTCGGTAAAATATGACCAACATCTACCATCAAAAATAGGAAGGATTTTAAATAAATATAGCGCGTATATTACTTCGTTAGCGGTCGGCATAAACGACAGCCAGACGATTGGAATGAACCGTGACTGTGGAGGGATATCTACCAACCGGGGGTCCGGAGGAGTTGGTTAACTGAAGCAAAGTGGTAGAGACAATTGATTCGAGCGATGATTTTAGACATTATATAGGCGGAATCAAAGGTGACGAACAATATTGGAAAAGATGAAGCACGACCGTAATGATGCCACCTTAATGCCAATGAGCAAACTAAGAACATCGAACCGTACTTTTACGGAAATGGCGATTATATACGGGAATGACAGATACATTCAATATGAGACGATACATTAATTAAAGAGTGACTTGTTAACCGAGCTGCCAGCAGGCTAGATACGATAGTTGGCAGACGGAACCCATATCACCTGCCATATTGATAATGATCGTGCTAGACGACAGGAAACGTAAAGTGATGCGATAAGTACGTAAAATGTGTCCATTATAATTCTATCGCGGTTTGTTTGCCTTCAGTTGACCGTAATTAATTACGCTACAACTAAGGCCAACAACGCGCCGAAAACTAGAAGCAGTTTCATCTTTAGTGTCCTCTTTCTTTTTTAAACTTCCCTATTATACTCGCTTAAATTGCAGTTAAAATTAACTAACTTCGATCAAAGCAATCCCTTTAGTGCGGCTTTTACTTCGGCTTCAGGACGGTCGTATGAACTTTTACTTTTTGCAAAATTTGTTAAACTACGTCCCATTTGATGTTTTCGGTAACCTTCATAAAACTTCTTATCGGAAATTGTTGATTCGCTGGTACTAGAAAGTGTATAGTTAACTAGCGCTCTCCCATCATCACTGTCTTCATATGTCTAATCCACTCAGTCGAGCAGCTGTCTGTTAGGTAAAATAAAGCAAAGTTACCTTTGTCAAGCAAGCGTAGTCTCTATAACATAAAACACGTTCGCCGAAAATCATTGTATTAACAATGCGAGCTGCCTGATTGATTGGCTCTACCACTTCGCTTCAACATTGGACCCCCGTAAATACGGTTGGTAGGTCTCATTCCAATCATTTGGGTGTCGTTTATGCCGACTGCTAACGAAGTCTTATTTTATTGTTTCCGAATGGGCTTCAAGAATACATCTGGGATATATGCGCTATACTTATTTAAAATCCTTCCCATTTTTATGCCCGGATTCAAACCTGGACCACACAGCGTGTCCCTACAATTATCAAGCAAACACGTTACTCATTATTATCATCACATTATCCGTCTGCCACATTAGGGCATATTGCAGCATCTGAAAATCCCGTATCTACGCGTTTCTGTTATTGCTCGTATGTCATGGCGGTAGGATTTATTCTTATAGTTGTATAGCCAAGTGGGAAATTTGAGGCCGCACATTATGACCCACCAGACGTTCCGTCGTACCCAAGCTGTGCGTCTCTTCAGTTATTATCTATATGCCGGTTTGTTGCAATGAGAGATCATTAAAAATAACTGTCAGGAAAATTGCGTATCGCAAAAAATGTAGATTTTCATACAAAAAAATAGTGTCGAACCACACCGCCAGCCGTTAAGCTAGAAACATTAATATAAAATTTGTCGAATACACTTTGACGCCATAACACAGTGTCAACCTCTACCTGAAGATAGTATTATATTATACAGATATGTCACTTCCCATGAAATAATATGGGCTCACATATTTTTTGCTTTGCGCGGTACTGACGTATTGTAAGAGGTCTGTAATGCGTTTCCACCGACAAGCCGAAGGAAGGCCCTATGGAGAGTTAAAATAATTTCACACTCAAGAGACAAGCGTTGTTGTTCTGTTGGGAATGGTGCGTCTAAATTAAGTGACACTTTAGAGACATGCGTTCATCCGCTACATTTGGTACCTGACAAAAGTAAGTTCTTTCTCGAACAAAAACAACTAACCCGATATGGAAACAATAATACGATGTTTTCGAAGTTCAACAGTTCGGTCTTCGAAAAATCAGCTATCATCTAATCTTTCGCCATCGGACACACATCTCATATATAATTTAAAAAGAAAAAAAAAATGCCTTTTTCGCCCACACAAAATGGGCGGCTGGTCGTCCAAGTAAGCTTCAGTAATTAGTCTTTTTAGGACTTTTTCTACCTTCTGTATATTCCGTACTCCTCGATCGTTTTGAGCCTTTGCATATTTGAGTCTGCTATATACCCGAGATAAAATTTCGTTGCATTCTTTTGTACGTCGCGTATTTGAGCGATACTTTAACGAGTTCGTACTGTCAAGATCAAAACGTTATCTGTCTATTAAAGAAGGAACAATTCGGAAATGACTAGTCAGTAATCTAGGTTCCGAATTGAAGCTGTAGTCGTGGTTATATTGGATAAAAACGACCGTCAATAATAACATTTTTTGCACATTCAAAGAACTGGTTGACTCTATGTTCAGTTTTTACATAGCCTTAGAAACAGGAACACAACTTCTTAATCTTTGCTATTACGTCAAAGAGACGTAACACCAAATTGCTGTCAGGGGACACGATTATGCGTATACGTATACGTATGCTTGCAGTTGTTCAAGCTGATACGAAAAGGTCCATAAGGATTAACACGATTCTATTGTTGGCATCACGCGCTTCACTTAATCAACATTAAAACACTCCACTATTGAATTAGTATTGTTTTTCAAATTTGTTTACAAAAGTATTTAAATAGCAAAGCTCAAAATACGTTGTTCTAATAATAGCTCAACAACTAAACACGTCTATTACTTATGGTCGGTGAAAAATCATCATGTTTCTAAAATGTTTAAATATTACTTTTTTTAGGCGCTTTACTTTTTTTTTTTAATTTATTTATCCTATAAAAGCCCGATAAGTAATCAGTTAGGTGGCCAGTTAGGGGAGAGTTGTTGATACGGGTCTATGTGGCCCACTCGTAGATATGTATTGTATATCCACACACAGATACTTTTAGACAGTGACGCCTCGCGCATTTATACTGGTCTCTGTGTGTACCTGATCCTTGATGTTACACATGGCCGTGGTCGTGGATACTGAATCCTCATAGAAAGTTTGGCAGATTTCTGTCTTAGGAAGGAGCGTTTAGGCATTGGTTATATCACACATGCGTAAAATGGTCTTCATTTTGATCGTGCGAGTATTTCGAGAACATTAAGGTGCTTAACTAGTTTATATATAGGATTCAGACTCGAGCCCTATAGTGAAACCTGTGACTCCGCTAGATTTTGAATTTATGGAGTTGGTATTAACAAATAGTGCGTACAAAAGCACACTACGTGGCGAACGTTATAAACATTCACGTTGTATTAAATATAGAAAGATAATTCCAGCTAATAAAATAGATAATAATAGGATCATTTAGGTAATTCAACGAAGAAAAGTGTGTAGCTAAAATTCGATTTCTCTCACAGATACCTAAAAATTTTAATGGAAGAATAATCATTGGCTTAATATCCGTTGACAGGTGGCTATGCAGGATCATGGTACAACGTTACATCATATAATATTGATGACTTTCTTTGAATGAAATAGGCTTACCGCTATTCTGGGGAAAACGTTAGAAAAGTACGTATCGATCTCGATAATGCCGTCCAGTTCTCGTGCGGTTAATAGCCGGTACCAATTAGCTACCAGCTTACCCAAGTTTAGCTGGTGTCTAATCTCTATCATATCATAGAGGCGTTGTCCTAGTTGGTTGTCTGGCAGCCATTGGTAGTGCTAATGCGGTATTTTTTACATTTTACTGTATAATAATTTAATTTTTAATTCGTTTTTGCCTTAATTCACAGGACATCAAGGAACACCAAATTTGACGTTGTAGCACAGGTGAACTTTCAGTGATTTTGATAGATACGTTCGCGCCTACTGATTGATATCGCAAGGTTACTGTGTTCGGACTTTTCAGTTACATAGCGAACAACAGCTTCCGCTTTTGCATAATATCAAGATCGAATGGCAGCAGTAACGATGCACTTATTAACTATGCACCTCACAAATGCCCCTTTCTTTTATTTTCTATTTCCTTCTATTCCTTATTTTTATATCTTCTAATATAAATTTAAATAGTTCTATGACTCTGACTTCAAAAACCGAATCACTTCGGTTATATGTTGTTATATATATACGACACGCCGTCCTTTTATTTTTGGAACTATGTGACTAGGTGCTATTGCGTGCTGAGACGAGTAATGCCCACGGAAAAGTCAAAACCGTTCCTGCTATTTTCTAAACTCTCCAGTACATTTTCTTTATTATAAAATATGTTGCTAAAGTGACTGGACTCTGCAATTCAAAATTGAAGGCCTCCGCATGTTTGTAAGAAGGTTACACGATTTTAGATGAAAATCTTGATTTTTATTTTGGTACGGTATTTTTATATTTTTTGCGGTATTTGGTGCTCTAGCGAATTCTCTAAGTTTTCCACCGTTCCCAAAATGTTGCAATAAGCCGGTTCGCCGTAATGAGATCGGTGAGATAGGGTAGAGCTAGGATGTGCCATGACGTCATCCAAAATTAAATCTTTATTCTGTATGTGAATACAGCCTTAAAGGTTTCCAGGGAATTGTATTGAATTGCGCAATGTAAATCGTGGTCATTTTCCAATTCGAAAGAGGTAAATTAATTTTCGGTAGGAAGACCACCAACACAAACAGCTGCACCACGATGGTTAGATAACCATGTAGCACCAAGTTCTTACAACGTTTTCTTCATTTTTCGTCTATATTAATCACTTTTTACTTCTTTTTCACTTATTTAAGATAATCATAGCTTTTATTTGCGTTATTATTGACTGCCATAAGATTATTCTTTTTATATTTTTAATTTTTTTTTCTTTAAAAAAGTTTACCGTCACCAATAACTTTCTTATGAAATTTCATAGGTTCACAATTTTCGCTTGTTTCATCGTCTATTTTTGTCCGCCCTCTGTTTGCCTACACTATTTATATTCTACCTATGTTTGGCCTTATTTTGCTGCTGCTGATCTTTACTTTGATCGTTTTTATCCTTGACATTTCTACTTCCTCGGTCAAAACGAGAGCCGAATATTTAATTGAAGGTCTATGTGATTATACTCTCTTATGTTGAATCTGGACGTGCTGAGTGGAAATGCTATGTACCCAAATATCAATTTTCATATCAAAAATGCACTTTAAAGGGCAAAATTTTGGGTAAAGGTTATTAAATAAGCCAAAATACTATATACATGTCTATACCAAAAATTTGAACTTTATGGCGAACAACCGATGTCTGGCATCCCTAACCATGGTTCAAAATGCTTTTAAGTCTTTTTTCCTACAAATATATACATGCAAAATTACAGAGCTGTAGCTCATGATGAAGGCTATTATGTGTGTGATTTATTTTTTGGGATTCCTTTTCAATAAAGAATGACAAATTGAAAAAACTTATCCGTGAGCGAAGTCTTCGGTAAAATATAGTGGTTTTAGCTAAAAGATAATAGCTGAAATGTTTTCGCTTTGAAAACGACTAAAACTATTAATGTATTAATGGCTGTGGACGTGAAAATAACGATTTGTATGTCCTCCAAGTGTTCTTTTTAACAAATTTCTAGTAAAGGTCTACCGGATAGTTGGAGCGCTTACCGTAGCCGTCTTTTTTGGTTACAAATTTATTCGTCAAAAATGTTCTATAAGTATCGAAAATAACTGTTTTAATTGAAATAAAATGTTCTTGAAAAAATACGTACATACTTCTTAGGCAAAAATAGCTTATTTGACGTCAACAGAGCAAAGAACACATTGTGGGGCCTATTCTAGCAATGAAAATCGTAATATTTTTTAAGCTATTTTCACTGATTTTTTTGAGCAAATTTCTGATAGATGTCACTTCAAGCTGTAGCAGTTATCGTGACTAACATTATAATAGAACACATTTTTCCGTTTTTCCAAATATTATCCGTAACTATTTGAAAAGAACAAAATAATAAAAATGTCTTTCACACAAAATGAAACATTCTTAACAAACTTTCGTGGCACTCCTCGATAGATCTTGTAAAATAATAGTAACAATAATACATGTTCCTATACCTCGAATAAGTATTTCTCTATAAAGGAAACCAAAAACCAGATTTAACAATTTTGTTCACGGGTATTTTCTCTGAGTTGAATTCTGTTTGCAGCGAGACCTACGTCGGGGAGGTTCTTGGTATCAGTTGAAAGCTCTCAGTAAACTGAAACGTAATAGATGTTCCTGTACACAAGTTGCAGCTTCCTGGTCGGAAACACTATTTAAGGCACAAATATTCGATATGGTGTCCTGCTTAAATACGATTTTTCTCTCTGACAATGTCGATCAGCTGAACAAAAATGCAAATAATGTCTTTAAACTCAAAGATAGCATTTTGAGGCGAGAGTTGTTATTTCTCATGTGCTAAAAATACATTTCAAGTGCTTTTTGACCAAAGGCTTTGTTTAAGATACCCGAAAAATAAGATCAATAGGTTATATTGGATTTGTTATTTCGCATAATGTATAAATATAAAAATAAAAAAAATGTATAAAAAAAAATGTATAAATGCATTATGACTACTGTGTTGACCGAACGCTTTGTTTAGTACGTGTCAGAAACAGAGTCAACAGGCCAACCGATTCGATATACGACAATACGATGTAAAGGAACAACTGTGTTTTCTGCAACTGGATAAGTTTGCCCGGGGTAACGAGTTAACTTAGATAACAGGAACGATGGAAATTAGTATAAATTAGTTCAAAAGGATTAGTTGACTTCACATTGCCATGAACCGTACATTAAAAGCGTTAGAGTCTTTGTATCTGTCTATTTTATAATGATTGTAAATAACATACACAAGTAACCTAGGATTCGCATCTCACCTTACATACATAGATGACTATACATGTGTACAGATTGCACACATAGATGTTTCCAAATGCTTCTTTTACGTTAGGTTCAAATATGGGTAAGAATCAATGTACGAATCAACACTTGTAGAAGGAAACGTGTTTGGGTAAGGTAGAAATCATATTTGCGTAAATTGCTGATTATCTTGCTAGACTTGTTGGCTTAAAACCGACATTATCTTCAAACACCCTCAAAATGTTTTTGTCCTGTGTGAGCAGTGTACTTCTACTAACCAACAAAATACGTTCACGTATTAGTTGACGTAAATTTTGAGAATTATTTCCTATAAAGGAAACGTTTCGTCGTCCATCACCCAAGCCAAACAAATTAGCGGAGAATTCATACGTTCAAAAATATAAGCATCGTAAACCGCAAAAGCTACGCTAAATGTTTTGCTGCAGGGGATCAAGGATTGGCTTTGACTTGCCCCATGAAGCTGGGGAAACGATATTGCATGTAAGCGAGCAACTCAAAATAGATGCAACGTCAAGCTAGCTAGCGTTCTGTAATTGTAGAAATCGAAATTTTTCTCTAACACCGTAAAAGCGATAGGCGTTTTTACTTAGGAGTATGTTACCTGTATTGCCTTTGGTGGCTCATCGTCAGTTGCTAGGCTAAGCTATCCTAAGAGTTCCAAACTTTCGAAATTAACTAAATTGCTTAGAACTTAGCAGCCAAGTCTTCTTTTTTTCCTGATCAAAATTCGTATTTTTTAAACTGAACTTGCTAAGTACATTTTCACTGTTGACGATGGACAGGAGAATGTCGCGTACTGTGATCGATTTTTTTCGGGATAGGTTGACAGTTATGATTTTTCTTAAAATCGAATATTCAAATTTTTGTATAGCGATACCTTAAAATTAATCTGGTGACCGTCAATACTTGAAAACTCCGTGGGCAGCCTAAACAGGAATTAGGTAGTAAAGCAAAAGTCTAAAAATGAAGTGGAGATAAAAACAAAAAGATTGAAGTTTACATAGAGATTCTTCACTGAAGCACACATGGTAGTTCGGATGCTATTAATAATCGTCCGTAATTTCGAGTGTCATTGATGTAAAATTTATGAAAAAGCAAAAATAATGGTAACAATAAAAGCTAATGGAAGATAATATGTATTGCCGATGTCCACGCTGTTTCCCCACGAATAAAATACTGCCCTGTGTTCCAGGATCCCTAGTCGCAAATAGAGGAGTCCCTCCATAAACTACGTTCTGGTACACAACTTTTTACTCACAAATCCTAAAGAACAACTTCCTCTTCGATGGAACCATTTTTATACATATCTGCTGTAGGATTCTGCTGGACTCATGGAGATCGAATCTCACGAAAAATACAATACGACTTTCTTGACCTAAAATAAGATTTCATCTAACCTTAAGTAAAAGCGAACCGAATGAATTCAATTTCAAACAACTTGCTTCAGGGCAGATACGACCCTTGACAACTTTTCAAGAAAATTTCTCAGTCTCGTTATCCAAGGACTTAGATGGCTCCACAAATCTAAAAGCCTCGTACCTTGTCCACGGCAGACTATCTTTCGTAAATCAGCAAAACGGGTCCTGCATCTTCTTTAATCTAAACTTTATTGTTTTGACAGTTCTACAAGTTGAACTACCATGTACGAAACGGTACTGTTTCATGCAATGATGATACAGAGTTTATCCAAAAATAAAACGGTCACTGTGGGGTCTACATCCTCTTTTTTATTAGCAGTAGTCAATGCGCCTTTAAGCACACACCCTTAATCGACGGCGTTAGTTGTAGGTGAAACATAAAAGACACCGCGTACATACAAACTGCGCAGTTTGCCAATTTTCATAGCTAAAACTGTATGATTTTGCAATAATAATAATAATAATAATCGCTCCGCTATACAATAACGTATCCTAGGGAAGTTACCTGGCGACGTTTGCTTAGCTAGGTTATCCCTCTGTGGATGCTTTTACAAGCCGATTCTCCTACTGCCTATTAGGGCGTTACATAGTACTACTTATAAAACTCATTCTTCTCGTCGTAGAGTGTCACATTCGAACGTAGGAAAAAATAGGCGTCTATACAGCGTTTTATTAAACATAGATATGAATTTACACATCTGCATACATAAATTGATACGCGCATAATACAGCCTTAGTAATTCTTATCGTACGAACGAACATTTTTTCTCTCATTCAGACCGCTCTTCCTGGCTAATGCGCGATGGCAAATTGAGATCAATTTTGCCGAAACGGTTAGTTTTAATTTTAGATATATACTGTTAAGCTAATAGACGATATCCGTAATGTACATCTTATAAACAAATGTTACCACAAATAAATATGTATGTATATATGCAATTGGATTAGATTGACTTAGAGGGTCTTAGATGTTCGAAAACACATCGGCTTCTGTGTGTGTATGTTATGTCCTTGCAACCCTGAATTTGTTATTACTTTTGCTGTTTCAGTTGGAAATGGTCACCGCGCTCGGGCGTCTTCAGACGGTTCTGCCTTGTCCGGGTACTGATGGCAGCCATTTGGAGAGCCTGACGGTTCTTACGTTCTGGAACGACGATTCTGTGACGATGACTGCCGCCGCTTTTCTTGCGGAACAGATTTTCCAGTTCGCTGTTTGCCAATGGCCTGAGCTGACTTGCCGTGCCCCGACGAACCATAGACACATAGTGCGCTGCGTCGTCGCTACTGTCCTTAGCCTTTGAGAGGAACCTATGTCGAGTGTCGAAATCGTTGTTACTACGGCTGTGGCGAATGGCATGAACTTCCCGAGATTTGCGCTGATTTGCGAACTTGTTGCTGGATAGGTCCTGTGGCTCACTGTCAGGTCGGAGCTGAGAAACTGATACGGTCCCATCCAGAGCGTGGACATGTCCAGCTAGATGATCGAGATCGAGCACGTCGAACGTTTCGGATTTTATTGCCCGGGGCCCGTCAGAGAGAACCCCGAAACGACGCAGGACATTGTAGTCTTCTTCGGAGGAGCGCAGTAAATACGCCTTGCAGCTTGCAATAATACAACTAAACACTGACAACAATGTGATGACATATTTCATACCTGCAAGAAAACACAGAAATACGCGCGTTGGATTGGGCAAAAAACTTAGCAAATATCATCATATTTTCACATAGTAGCAACAGTAGTAGTAGCAGCGGTAGCGATTTGGCGGCACAATCTATATTATCCTCTATTTAAGAATCAGTACATTAGTTTGGACTACCCATTACAAATATGGAGAATATATTAAAACGAAGTGCGCACAAAGACTTAAATCACTCTAATTTAGATAATGTTATAGTCACCTACCGTTCATCGTATTTGATGGAGCTATTGTTGGAGCGTTACTAATCAAACACGACCAGACAAAACTGCCGCTTGTCGCTCGTACGTTGGTATTTCACCTTCGAAAGAGCTGTCCTAGCTAAATTGTAGTCGACCTACAGCTTGCTCGACAGTTTATCCGCATTCGAATCTGAGAGGAGTCCCGTTCCTAGCGAAATGTGCAGGTCAGCCAGCATGCCAGCTCCTTTTCTGCTGATCGCGTGGGCGAACATAATCCAAGCTCCGCCTACTTCTCGTCACAGAACGAGCATTATTCAATCTAATGTACCCTCGGTAGCTTTCCTCGACTGCAGAGGGCTGGTTTCAATACCGTCGGACCGCGGCAGCCCCCGCCCCACACCAAATGAAACCTGAAGCGGATGCTAGCAGCTGTCACTAGAAGTCGGATGCCCCTCTAACACGCGGCGTGGCTGATCTACCGAAAGAAGCCAAGCCGACTCTCGCACCAGAAGTGTGCCACAGAGATGATACCCTTCCGCTGGTAAAACTCCTGATCAGCCGTTGAAGGAAGGCTCGAACTCAGCGGTGTTAGCCCGTAGGCATGAATTCGACCCATGGAATCGCGCATAGAAGGTATCCCACACCACAGCACCCAGAAATTCACTATAATCAACGACTAATGTATGTGAAATAAGAAAACTCAGAAGTTGACTCCTACAAGTCAGGTCTGTATATACTCTACTAAGCCTATACATCTGCAAAAAGAGTCAAACTATTGTAATTCTTATACCTGATCAAAGTTTATTTATTCACTCAGTTTGCAGTGCAATGAGGTTCATTCGCTAAATAATGGATTACAGAGTTACGATACAGTTTTGTACGATCTACAATGTGCGAACAATTAGGGTTCTCATACTCTCGCCAATTTTGCAGCGGGTTATGTTGAAGACCCATTTTTAAAATCCAGAGCCAGGCGTCATTTTGTGGAGTATGCGTGGTGAGGAATTTTGCGTCGTCTAGGTTAGTGCAGAGGAGGGTGTGCCCTATCCCTTCGGTTTCATAAGCGTAACGTAATTAGAACGCATGAAATGGTCTATAGGTGTACTTATAATGTTTAGAGTACATTGATACCGTTCGACGCAATTCGAAAAATATTTGGGAGATGATCTGCACCTGAACAGGCTTTTGCTTGAGAGAAGTAAAAAAACATAGCTTTTTATGCGTACTCTCTTTATAATTATTATTATTAAATTTACTATTATAATATACTAAGAAAACGAAATAAACCGATAGTAATACACAAGTTCTTTGCAGCGAGGTCTTCTTTGAGGTCACGTTAATTAGTGTAACGATTATTTCCATTTTACGGTAAATTGTTTTTCTCTATTTATGTTACATGTATTATTCTGCTCATTCGATTAATACTTTTCAGTTTAATTAATATAAATCATACAAAATTCTATCAAAATAAAAAGGTTCCCTATGTGAATGTTCATATTGGTAGTTCCAAACAACTGACTTCCTGCAGACCACCATTGCTAAGCAGCCGTCTTCAATGCCCTGGAAAACAAACAATGCTTCAAAGAATAGAACTTCCCCGCTTTAAGACGTGCTTTCAGCAAATATTGAGGAATGTTCAGACTGCAAGAATTCTCCAAACGCTAGCCAGTACTGTTATCCTCTAGAAATCGTTAGGTTCCTTTCAAAGGTAAAAAAATTACCCTACCCCGCTTCAATTTGAGTTGTACTATACAATACATTTCTATTTGGATTTTTCCATTGGACACACGCAGCGGCTTTCCAAAATCAGAAATTTGTCATAGGCATATTGAGGAACATGAACCTAGTTTATCCGATTCTGTTCGATGCAAGGATCCCTCTATGAAAACTCGTCACAAGCACAGCGAACAATTAGCGTCTATCTGTGTCCCGTTAGGACTCTGAACCGGTCTCCAAGTCGAGTTTCTTGTCCCGGTAGTTCGGCCTTCGATAGACTCATTTATCAAATTCCGATTCTGAACTGACTGCTTATATATCGTATGAACACATTTTGAACAATTTATTTTTATTCGTTGTTCTGTAAGCATAACAGCAAGATAGCGATGTTAATTTTGAGACAAGGAATAAGAAAAATTTTTTAAATGTGTATTGGAAAAGATTAAATATTGACGAAAATCTTCAATGTCCGGAAAGACTGTAACTAGATTTTACAGTTTTCTGAAATAAATTTCAGTGGTTCATTTCGTTTCTTTATTTATTTTAAGTTATACACAATTTTGTAGGTAAGTTACTTACATGAACTAGAATGCGAACAAAATGTATCGAGTGTTATCTGTTGTCACTGTGATTAGTTCGTTGAATTGCTGAGCAACTTTTTAAACACTCTGTATGTATATAATCCACTTCTCTAGATATATACTCAAGGCTTTTTAGAAATGAAAGTTACTGGTTAATATATTAACTTTGGAACTTTTCTACCAGAAAAAGCTTTTGAAAAATTCAACCCAACAGCCTGGTCAACATATGTTCTTTGATTAGGCCGTGTGAATCTCCTGTCGAAGCCAAAAACAAGCGGCTTTTTCATACCAAAATACTACGTATGGACAATGCTGAGTCGTAGAAGTGGCTTTAAAACGAAGACAAAGTTCAACAGCCGAAAAGGATTTGATTGGACAGATCTGAGAGCCTTCTGGGTCCTCAGACAAAGAAAGGACAGGTTTCGCATATTTCAAAATTATCAGTCTTTGCCTGATCAGCAGTTACTTCGCCTTCAAAGGAGGCTTAAAACTAACCGCCGGTTCTTCAAATTTTGAAAGTCTTTGAACGGCTGCATCATCGGAACAGCTATGACATAGAATTCATGTACGTATGTATCAGGCGATAATTAGTCTCATCAGTGAGAACTGGGTACATAGCTTCAGTTCAAAGAAATTCAGACTTCCCTTTTTTTCTCTTGTTTTGAACCAGATAACATTGTACCCTCGCCGTTCTTGTTATTACCGTTTAGTTTAATATCCTGCTGTCACCGCGCTGAGCGAAAGCAATAATAGAATTATTCAAGTTTAAATGAGAGTGTACATGTTCTAACCTATCACAGTATGAAAATTTTGAGAACGATGCGTGAGTAATGTACACCACTTTACCATGAAATGTAGAACACATTTATCGAAATTGTAGAAATTTTCTGATTGTTTCTAAAACACGTCCCTCGGCAGGTCCTGCTGCTCGCTGTCAAATTAGAGCGGAGAAACTGACGTGGTTTCGCCTTCGACGCCAACATGCTCGGCTAGATAATCGAAATCGAGCATCAAACGGTTTTGATTCGCCTGCGCAGAGCTCGTTAAAGAAAACTCGAGACGGCGCATGACCTCTCAGTTTCCTTCAAAGAGCCCCAGTGAATTCGCCGCGTGAACTTGTCACTGTTTTACCAGATTGTTATAGTTTTTAGTTTAGCTAGATATCATCTGCATACATTTACACATCGGGATTCGTGTTGTATCACTGTTGTGCTATTGAAAAAAAATGGCGCAAAAAGTACGTGTGATATATAAAATGTCAAATCATAGGTATTTCGATAGTTGTATCTTTATCCGCTTAAGAGGCTGCACTTTTACGAGGTTATGATGTTATCATTCGTCACTGGAACATAAGTAAGTTTCTTTGAAAGCAGCTACCCTTGCTGAACTACCGGGGAGCTACAGATTACATAGAATTTTTTCCGCATTTGAACCCGACAGGTGTAATGTCACCGGCAAAGTACACACCAAGCATAACTAAAACCTCGCTTTCGCCTCTTAGCTAAGTCACCACTCCTCAGTGTAACGTACATCTTGTAACTTTGTGCTACTCTCCCTACCCTCCGAGGGCGCAATAACCACCGCCCGGGACTGCACCAAACCTAAAGCGGGCGTCGATACCCTACTGAAGAAAGGGGACCCTCTCAGGCCAGGAAGCAGTTGATATGCCGAAGAAACCCAAGGCAATTTCAGCACCACGTGCATGCGACTAAGCTAGTAGTTTTCCACTGGCAATATCAACTCGTTAGACACCAGTAGAGGGCTTTGACCCCCAGCAACGATGGGAGAGGCCCACCGATCGAACCCACAGCGTTGCGCATCGAATATCCGGAAACGGCATTTGCTAGGAATGATCAATAACCGACTAATGCAAACACGAGTAATGTTGTAAATTTTGAAAATGGGTAAAACTATGATAATTCTCATAGCTTCCACATCCTTTGCAGTACAATCAAGCTGGCTAGACCATGTAAGGACAGAGAGAGTACACCGCAACGACGAAAACTATAGTGTACACAACACAGTTGCAATTTACTTAAAGTTTCATTACCTTTACGGTCAGTTATGATGACCGCCCACTTCTACAAACCAGAACGCTCTTTTATCGACTCTAGACAAAATCCGGCAGCCTATTTTAGTGAAACACTCAACAGGGCTTATTTTGAAGCGTCCACTCGCGAGTGTGTGCTCGATTGCAGAGTTCAGCTGTATCAACAACCACCAGAACCAGCTGTGTTATCCCGTTCGCGGGGATATGCGTTTGGACGAAATGAATTCATCAGGACCTTCTTCGTAGCCATCGTATCGTTGTGAGCTTAGCTAGATAACCCGTCATTGGTTATTCAAACTGCTAGACTTAGAAACGGTGTAGATCAGTACATAGCAATCAGCGATTTAGTTTTTCGCATACCCGGTTGTGTACTATACTTTTGTGACTAAATCAGTATTCTCTATCGCTTATTATCAACCTATAGTGGAATATAGCTTTCCAAAAAATTACCTGCTTCAAGACGGATCGAAAGTAATTTTGTATATTTTCCATAGTAGTCATCATTAGTACTTCTAAAAGGTAAATGCTTCTTAAGAATTTTCATAGTACGTGTATTCCACCTGACACCATTTTGCTGACGGATTCGTAAAAGTTTCCACCTTTATACTCTCAATTCTTTCAAGAGATGATCGAGGATCATTCGAAGTCACGGAACTTCGCTGTTCTTTAAGAACGGTTTATGCGAGAGATATGTCAAAGTAAATTTATCACAATAAGACAACGATTTATTGCCAACATCTACAACTGTTATGACGAAATACAGATCGCATTTTACACGCAAAAAAGCATAAAAAAAGAAGTAATTTTTATCAGCAAATACAGTAACACCTAAAACAACCGAATGGTGATTTTAAAACTCTGAACAGCAAATGGCTAACCAATGGATAGAGTGAAGCTATGTGTCTACACAATAGAGTTCATAATATACAATAAATAATTACAATGACAAGTATTACAGATATCAAAGCAGCTGGCGATTACGTCATTCAGACTTTTCTTTTTGCTATTTGTGATTATACAAATGGCTTTAACTGGAATCTGTAGCGATAGATGAGGAAGTTCGGATCATTTTTATACAAAAACAAAGTGTTCTTGGATTGCTTAACGCACCAAGACTCGGAGGGCCCGATTTCAGCACCTTTTGATGGCCCGCGAAACGAATGAACTGATAGTTAAAGACTGCGTTTTAGTAGTGCGCGTTTGATGAGCGGAGTAATATGGCACGTTTTGATTGTGTTGATCAGTTGGTTTTATCAAACAGCAATAAAAACGTTGACTACCTAACGAGACCATTGAGTTTGGCTACGCAAGCTCAAGCAGATACACTAAACACACACATAATCGTATCATCGTCACACACGACGCCGGCAACTCACCGCGACGAGTGATCCCTTTGATCAATTTTTGTATTATTACTTTACGTAATCCAGCTGACGTTAATACTTCGATTCACTATTGTGTTCGCTTACATCTAAGATATGCCAGAGATTTCAAAAACTTATAACATTGCAATTGCGTTTGGCTGGCGGGTTGCGTGTTTTCCAAACGTTGTTTATCATGCAAGAAGATGCCAGAATAATCTGATACTTCACAGCTAAGATACGGCGTAACACAGTTCCGTTGTCTTTACTGCGTTACGTATATTAATGTCATACTTCAGAGTCGAAGTGATTATGTAGTTTACACAGATGAAAAATGAAACGTAACTTTATGAATCGCACAGATCTTTGCGAAAGGTCGTCTCTTTTGTGGTTAATATTTGGGAAACAATCAAGCCCCCCCCTCTCTCTCTATATATATATATATAGATATAATCTCTATAAAAGCGAAGGTTTCTCGACCTTATAAAAAACATTTGTATACTATATATATATATTATACAAATGTTATTTATACTTATTTTATACAAATATTTTTTATAAGGTCGAGGTTCTCGACCTTATAAATTTGCATGTATCATATACGTATTGATAGAAATACATTGTAAAAGTGAAAATGCAATTTCTGTAGGTAGACGCGCACGTCTCCCTCTATGCACCTGTCAAGCGCTCCCTAATAATCACAATGACTTCTCGTAAGAAATGGCATTCTAATGCGGAACAGTCCAGCCGGAAAATAGCAGCGCTACCGTATAAACCTCTGTGGTAATCCGTGGATTGTTTTAAATATACGAGTTTAAGCGCACGATCCTAAATATTTCAAACAAGCACTTGCACCGTGTTAGGATGCATTTTCCTAGCCTCCACTTTGCGCATCGTGTGATGCGAATCGTTTTGCTGGCACTTTTAGTTCTGTTGTTTGTGTTGCTGGTGTCGACGCTAAATTCAGCCATGTCGGTTGGCGCCGCTTTTGAGGAAGCTACCCGAATCAAAACGAAGCCAGTGTCAACCCGGGCTGGACATTTTCGCGAGCCTCCGATGAACCGCGGTCAATATTAACTTGTCAGGAACCACAGCGGTCGAGATTTTCACCACCACTGCGAGTACTCGCGAAATGCTAGCAGAACATTTCAATCTAATAAGAAAGTTAGATTTTATCGCAAGCCGAAGTTGGCGTCTACAGACGGGACTTCCTCGGAAGATAAATCCTACGAAACGTATATATATATGCATATATCTAGTTGTTAAAAGTGCGGCGCCTATACAAACGTCATAAGCCAATCTGCGCGAATGTACACCCGAGACAAATTCAATTACGCAACTACGATACAGTTCGCTATAGACAAATGTTGATAATGATGGTAATGATACAATTATAGCACTCGAAAATATACTGAATAGGGAAAATAAATCTTATAGATAAATAGACACGAGATGAAATATTACTATACACTGCGATAACTGAATAACTTCTAGCAAATCATTGCGTGTATCATTCCGCAAAAAAACTGAGTAGTTGCAAACAAGATTTTACCCTACAGACAACAAGGCATTGGGTAACCATGAAGTAATGATGAGCCGCGTAAAAGGTTTTATTATTGACCATATTTATTCGCTGCGTAAAGTTTTCTCCATTTTTTGCGAGAAAAAAATCACTAATAATGTTTCTTCCAATGTGAGAAGTATTTGCATTTACAGATATTCAGACCGTAAATGGAATATATACAGTAACGTGTGGACATATCCGTATAACTTTATGCATACCGCTCGTTCTTTGCATTTTGTACGACACCCCTAGAAAAGAAAATCAGCGTTCTAAACTGAACAATTTCTGTTCTGTCCGCCTAAGCATCCAGTTGTCATTAAGGTCACATTGTATCACGGTCACAGAAACCTTGCACTAGTTAATATCTTGAGTCATTGTTAGTTAGAAAATGAGTAAAATTGTACCGTTTAAAACGATTACCATCGACGAGATCAAAAGTTTAGATTAGTCATTCTCAAGAATAGTATTCCTTACATATTCTTTGGATAGCTGCAGAAATTATTATAAAACAGATAGGTTCGAACGAAATGTTCAAGAAAGACGCAACATATAATAGTTAATTTGCAAATGCGCACGACGATGTTATCAACAAATAGGGTACTAGAGGTAATAATATGAAAACCACTATGTCAAAAGGTTTGATACATGTTACAAAGCCCGAAAAAAAACTTGACCCGAAATCTGCTATGGCTGTTGCTCTATTTCATTAAATATAGAGTCTTACCAAAACATATATTTTCGAGAGGTTTTACTACATTACAGATCATCTGCTAACAAAGATACGTATCAAAATGTTTTGAAGATCAAGTAGAACTCTGAACGGCTTTAGCTTCAACTCATCTGATACAGAGATCTGACTCATGAGGACAACTTCAATGCATGACAGCTACACAGCAACATTTTTATTAACATTTTCGTGGGTAGACTGCCTGTATAGGTAAAACTGTATCGTTGATATTCGACAGGTGAAGTTTATAAGACACAAGCACAGAATAAAGCGGATGGAAACAGTAGTCATAGCGCTTTAAAGTAGCAGCGTGTGGTAACAGCGATATCTTATATGTGTCACAGCTTTACACTCTCAAAATGAACACTAACACTTTATCATTGTCGAAGTGCAAACTTGCACTGTTGTATTACTTGAATCTCAAACTAAAAATCAACTTCGAAATCTATATCGATTTTAGTCATATTGCGAAATAGCTCAAGGTGATCTCGTAGAGCTTCGACATCGACACAAGAGACTGTTGAGACCATCCATAGCATGGCTAGAAGATGGATCACTTTCGAAGTTCGATTTCTTTTTCCGACTCTTTCGGAAATTTTTTGTTTCATTTGTTTATCAGTTTGCTTGATACGGTTAAATAAGAGTAGATGGTGAGGTTAGTGCTGTTGTAACGCAGCCACTTATCGATCGACGCCTTTGACGCTCCACGAACATAAAGAAAAAGTCCGTGACATTGCCGAAAAATAAGTAACGACAGCTAATCCTAAAAATGATCAAGAAACGGAATAAAAACAATCACTTCCTACAGTGGCTGAAGTTTCGGGGTTGAAGATATTTCGTCACACAATTTGGCGTCATATTTGAGAGTGCAAAGAGCTAGATGATTTGCTATCGAATATTCACAGGGCTTGTGTTTCAAAACGGGTAACCTCTTTTTCTAGGGATTCGATCTCATAAACGTTGGCAACTACATGTAGCTATCGATCGTTCATAAAAACGCGCTTGTTGGTTGCACAAATCCCTTTTGTTTCTCGCCTCTTCGAGCTTTTACAGAGACATCCTTAAGTGTATCTTTCTTCTGTCGACTCACCCTAACTATACAATTGCGCTATTGCTGTGCGAAATTTACACATAGACCTTAGGTTAAACTAAGCTATTTATCCGAGTCGATCTCGTCTGAAACCCTACGAGCCTCTTGCATTTATTTAATTGGACTCTAAAATATTGGCAATGCGGGAAGTTTTTAGCTCAACGCTTTGAACACTAAAAAGCGACGCGATTTTCGCATTGGAGGAACCTAACACCGTGAATGAAAGCTATCGACGCATGTACTAGATTAAAATATTTATTTAAATATCAGGCAATGATCATCAGGCTCACACTGAGCTGTGTCAATCCAAGATATAATAAGAAGGTCATAAAGGACAATATACTTTTTACGATTTTCAATCAACTGACACTTCGTCGATTCGATGGGTTAGTAATTGCAGTCCACTAATCTAGACCTTACGTAAAAAAGGATCATACTTTTAAAAGCACCAGATAATACTCCTCATGCCCTGTTGTTATAGTTACGTGTGGAAAAGCGTATACATTGAAATTACTGTTATTATGTTAGGTTAATCTCGGTTTAGAATATTTATTTTTATTGCTGCATTAACATTAAAAATGATTGAGTACTAAACATACTCTAATCAAATTGCCTGTATAGTTGTTCGTAGCCCATAAACCGTATTAAGATACTTGTACACAACGTGGAATGTGCCGTTTACAAAACACATAAACTGTCCTGCTAATTTATTTTTTAGCATTGCAATTATCGGATGTTTCCTGCCTTTTTTTTTTGTTTACGACAGTGATATGCGTAGATCGCGGCCTTTATTTCGTTCTGTGTCAGCCACATAGCGTCCGAAAAATCCTTGACGAACAAGTCAGCAACGATAACATGGGAATGATTACGTAAGTTGGTTGTTGTATCCTTTTAATATTTTTAGTTCTCGCAGCCTATACTTTTCATGAAGGACGATTTTTCTATGCTTCAGTTACACGATAAATACATTGGTGTTCTCGACAAGAGTCAAGGACAAGATTTTGAAGATGTGCAGCATAATATGCAGAAAAACTCGTAATTCAAAAGGCTTCTCTGTTTTTTTAGTCTTTTTTTTTTATTGAAACAACGGAAGAGGCACGCATTGCAAATCGAATCCCTGTGTAAGCGGATTATTAGAATTCCATACTTTGTTGCATTTATAATGCACATATTTGATACTGTAACTTGGGATCCTCGTACAGAAATTGTCTCTTCGAAATCACTCGTAAATTTGCAAAAATAAAATAACCTTGCACTGATGCCTGTGATTCTCCTAACTTGGCGCCTCTAAATGAACTATCGTTATTCTTGAGTCAGTTCAGCATGAGTACTGTTGAATTAAAACTACACCATCAGACCGATTTGGTTGAAAGAAATTCTGCCAATTGGTAGGCCGTCCAACTTGCTTGTTTCATGTTAGCCATTAAATGTTACTGTGAGTAGGACAATGGATTCTGAAAAGAGCAAATTATGTACACGGCTGGAAGACGTTCCTACGCAATACAATACATATATGCGACACTTTCCATGACGTCACTTTTCCTGATCTCGAGCATACTGCTTATGCTCAGAGTCGTATATTTACTGCATCACTAGAATATGCTTAAATATTGTCCGTTTTAAAAATGTCAAAGTAAATTTAGGTTCATATTGCTTTAGTGTTTCAATCATTTACATGAAGTCTACAGTAGTATATAAAAACATCATTTGGGCATGGATGGTTGTAAACGAGTGGTACCGATATTGAAGTTCGTTGTTTAAAAAAGTCCCTAAAATTCATTCATTTGCCTATATTTTTCAAGTCTTTTTTCTAACTAAACCGGTAAGATCAGTGACGTATGCGTTACAGAGCAGAAATCCTTTTTTTAACCTGCCCCCAGCCAAGCCAAATGCAAAGCATGCGGTGAAAGTATGTGAATCGACAAGTGAAGTGCGTGGCGGGTAGAAAAGCTCGCAAAGATTAGTGAGCGATCATTGACGAATCCTCCGAATCCTGATTTAGACTAGATTTCTTCAACCTCCCATCCTCTCTCGTTTCTCGTAACGGTGGCTCTTCCGCCATCTGCTGTCCGAGCATTTTTGTTACCATCTGGTTGCGACTCAGGTTGCCTCCTTTTTAAACTTCTGTCAAAGTCTATCTGCCGCTGGCTAGATCTGTACTCTATTCGTTCTCTTGAAGAATCCCTGCGATCTAGTTGACCTCTATCGTCAGCTTGAAACTCTCTTCGCGAGCTGCACCCATGTCGATCCCTGTCATCGTCCCTCCATCTTCGATCCAAACGTCTGCCCCAACGTTCGTCACGTCGATCTCCACCACCGCCTCCCCGGTCAATACCATCCCGCCGACGGTTGCAACGACGATCATTGCTCCATCCAGCTCTGTCAACATACGGCAGAAATGGTTACATTAAGATAATGTTTGGATAGCTAAGCTATCTGATCTAAAATCAATCAACGTTCGCATTAAATCGCTAGTAAAATAATCATGGATACCATTGATTATGAGTCAATGGATTTTACTTTTCTGAGCATCGCGATTACTTGAAAAAAATATATGTATACATAATTAATTTTTGGTTAATCACAATATGACCACAATGCAACTGTATTAGCTTTGCACTAGTTTTGCTGAGTAATCAAATTCCAATAAATTAAAATCCTAACAAATGTACTATAACAAACGATCATTATATAATACATTTCAAAAAAGTGTTCGTTTACCTTCCTCGACTGCGACTCCACTGCTCGATGACCGGTGGACCTTTTCTGATTTTCGCTAGATGCTCCGTATAAAAGAGGTCATTTTCTGTGTAGCGATCTTTGAGGAGCTCGTCCCACCGCGAAATCTCCTCTTCTTCTGTTAATGTCATTATACTGGTTTCCCTCACTATCCAATAATCCGCGACACTCAACGGTAAACTGCCAATGAGGCTGGTAGTAGAGCTAAACATCAATCAGACAAGTAAACACATATCCAATTTATTTCTTTACATGTTCTTCCTTGTAAAATCTGCGGGTCTCAAATGGGAACTGGAAAAAATGTATTATATGCTGAAGGATAAGAAGATTTACTATTGATGCGAACGTTTTAAGGGGTTATCATTTAAATCACATCTATAATTGCGGAATAATACGCTTGGGCTATCTTAAAATGGGTCTATGATCGTGCAACAAGACCGTGCCAAGGAGACGCCTCAAATTAGTCTATCCGTTTACAAAACCCAGACGTAGTTAAGTCGTGAGGACTCATGAAAGCACAAATTCTACTGACGTAGACTGAAGCTGTGTTTATAGCACTTGGATTTAATGTTTGATCTCTTCAATAACGTCAACTACCATTAAGGATAATGTAAGTAACGAAAGATCACAATTTTTATTGGTAAACAAACGACGTTTTCCGAGTTCGTGTAACTACCCTGCAACATAATAACATAATCCCTAAATTTCTGCTTTAATAATATAGTCCCAAAAATAATGCCTAACTACTTGGCACATCTTACAGAATTTCTCAACTAATTTCTACAAATACAAACGCCTACACACACTCGAAGATAACTTTCCTAAATCGGCAGAATAAAGAACAAACCAATTTAGGGGGGGGGGGGGGTAAGAGGTAACAATATGGTCTCTTTTGACGGCCTTTTGTACTAATGAAGTAAAGATAGCCCGCAAAACCTTTCTCAAAATCTATATCTACATCGAAACGAACGAAACGAGAAGAGTTCGTTATTGAGTAGATATGATCAGGTTGATTTGTCTGCCTTAGGAAGCGGTAAACAGATACATGCGCTCTAATTTAACCGATATAAAAAAGTCTACTAGGTAATCTGAAGACTAATACCCCTCGGCTCCATGTCAATTCAATGCCTGTAACAGGAATTATCGATTTAAGTGCATGAAGGCTCCTACATGACTAATGCTAGTTAAAACAACGTATATAAATGTGTTGAATTTACAACTTTATTGTTATTTTCACACATTATATATACAAAGCATTTCATTTCACTGTTCGTAGTAAATAGTCAATCGATACGGATTACCATCCCTTAATGAGAAATGATCTTAGATCACCCTCTTACCTAGCCATTTATTCTCCTGTTTTGCCCAATAAAGTCGCTGGCTACTATAGGACCAAGGCCCGAAACAAAAACCGATCGTGAAGGCTACTTATTCGTCGCTAATCAACGCGACATCTCGCCGCTGACTTGGCCGATTTTAGGTTATTTTGCGCAAAACAAAACTTCACTTAATGTTTCTAAATACTTCTGAGGCGCAAATACGATTCTGCAGTTTGTGCAACTCATACATCCACCCGTAAATAGCATAATCTACTTAGACATCTGTGTACGGTCGATGACAAATGAAGAATCGGCCTTCTATCATCTCACTTACAGACCGCGTTCTATTGGATTTCACTGTAGTGATTTCAGTTATTCTTCTTGCTCCCGCCAAATCCTGAAAAGCCCATCATGGCCGATATGTCAGGATCAAGTCCTGTCCCCTCCTCGTCTGCATCCGCCTGTTCCTGTTTTCGTTTTTTCTTGTCCTTTTTCCTCTCTTTCTGGTACTCCTTAAGTCTTTCGCTTTCTTCCTCGAGCTCTCGGACACGCTCGGTAAGGTTGTACTCTTTTTTCTTCTCATCGGTCTTTCGGCGCATCATCTCGAGACGATTCTTGACCTGATCAAGTGATGAACGTTCGACTTTCATTGACATACCAAGGTTCCGTTGATGTTTCTTTCCATTGATGTGATCGAGAAAGTTGATCGAGTCTTTGACTACGCAATCACATACGTTGCAGTAATATCCGCCAGCCTGCGAGTGATCAGCGGTCTTCGAGATCACCGTCGTCTTGCCGAGCTTCGAGTCGAGATCGACTTTGTATTGCCGCGGCTTAAGAAGCTCCCGTTGAACTTTCTTCTCCCGTCTAGACCCAGAAGGTCTCGAAAGGTTAGGTCCACAACCATCTGAATCTTCGTCCTCATCATCTGAGTGCCTGCGTTTGCCGTCCTTTTCAGCTGCTCGGTCCTTGGCACGCTGTTCATACTCTTCCCGGTCCCACTTACGACGGTGGTCGCCGGGATTTGAGAGTGAACTCATTATGACGCACGGCACAATTCGACGTGCGAAACTAATACACGAAACACACACCCAGAAACACGAAGCACTATCGCGTTACCGAAGTTAATGTGGGCACACCTTCTTCCTTTTGCTATGCCAACAGCAGTGGCTCAAAGTAAATAACTCATGCAAATCAACAAGGACTATTTGCTTGACAATGAGGATTAAATTTCGTCGATGCATTTCATGCCAAAGGTCAGGGTGATCGATTAATGCTTGAAAGATCGGCAGGATTACATCTAGCTTCCATATACAGCGATTTCACCGGGACGACTCGTCTGCAGTTTTTTTGCTGCAAGCCTTAGGATCAGTACCAAAGACACGGATTGATCGCAAACCAGTTCTACTACCGCTTACTTTTGACACTGGCGCCGCAAGAATAAAGCAGCAGACACATACACACACCAACATGCAATTCTGCGGCGTTACGTACACTGAATATGAGCTAAGTACGCCGACCGATTAGCTTTCGCGCATCATAAAGTTTCATAGAGCTTGTAATAAAATGCAGCTCATACACACAAAATGAATGTTTCAAAAAAACTTACAATTTCGTCGCCACTCCACCAAACTCACTTTCGAAAGTGGACGGGGCGGTATAACGAAATCGCTACTAAGAGCGCTGCCGTAGGAGCACTGCGTTTATTGTGCGCTGTACGAAGGCTGCATACTAGGTGATAAACAAACAAACCAAGTGCGGTGTATATAACCCGTTGGGCAAACCTGAGCACAACTTCGAAATAATGCTTGGCGCCACTTTTGAAAACTGACATCACTCATTTAGAGATCTGAATTAATGCATACTATTCTGACGATATTTTGGTATAGGGAAAATCAGTGTGGAGCCAATCTGCGCCACTAAAACGTAATCAACAAAAAATTTGCTAAGTGGAATCGTTCAATGTTGTTTGCTGGTTAAACACAGCAAATTTAAATCCAACTCGGTTTCACAGTCGAATTGTCAGAAGCATTAAGCACATCTTGAACGTCAAAAGAATAGCTTAGCTACAATGTCGTCCGCGACCAAAAAACAGTATATTTTAGATTCAATGGAGAGAAAGCTTTCATTTGAACTGAACTGTCTGCCTTCTTTCGCAAATTCTAAATGGTAAATGGTGATCTATTGAGTTAAAATCGAATCAGCTGTTTTCGTTGCACCGTAGCTGACGGACAAGTTTTCAGGCCATTTTCATTATAGATAAGACGACCACTCGCGAAGGACAACTTTGGAATCAACTATATGCTATGATAGACTCTCACTGTTAGATCTAGAGGTAATATTATATTATTGTAATTATTTAGCGGTTACTTTTTCAAAGAAATAACAGGGCGTAACATGAACCGATGCTTCTTGCATCACAGTTTGTTTGCGTTATATAAATTGAGAAGCGAGGCGCGCTTCGCAGGCTAGTCGGAGTGTCCGTGCGCGATTGGCGCGGTGCTGTTCTGTGTAGTGAATAACGACGGTTACTTACAAGTGTGAGAGTAGAAGCTGTCTTATTAATATACATTTTAGTGATAATGATATTTGCATATTACATGTGTGGTGCAATTATTTGGTGACAGCTGAGGCAGTCACTAACGGAAAAGGACGTCCCCGACCGATTTTTTGATCAATCGGTCTGAAACCCTGATCTAGTCTTTTCGTGACTATATATATATGTATATATATAGTCACGAAAAGACTAGATATATATATCTAGATATATATATAACTAGATAGATATATATATGTATCTATCTAGTTTTAATTGGGTCATATCACCATAAGATTATATATA
>NW_019211456.1:44140112-44302534 GCF_002443255.2 Varroa destructor
TGCATTAAATAAACAGAGGATATGAGACAGCAATACATGAAGATCGGAAAGGCATTAATCGGTCGATAAGATGCGGAAAAAAATGTTTCAGTACTCGGATGGAGATAACTGCGCTAAACTCATTGCATTTGTCATTCCTAGAAATAGATGGTTTTACGAACACTTGTGACTTGACTATTATCCATGTCAATATATAATTTATAAAATTTAATCACAACAATTAAATTTTATAAATTATATATTGACATGGATAATAGTCAAGTCACAAGTGTTCGTAAAACCATCTATTTCTAGGAATGACAAATGCAATGAGTTTAGCGCAGTTATCTCCATCCGAGTACTGAAACATTTTTTTCCGCATCTTATCGACCGATTAATGCCTTTCCGATCTTCATGTATTGCTGTCTCATATCCTCTGTTTATTTAATGCATTTAGTTCAATATTAAACTGCAAATGTTATTCGAATTGAATGTGATTATAAGAACGTGCTTATATATATGGAAATTGCCGAATGATACCTGTTGCTATACAGACATTCTTGCCCAGATTTATCAATCTGTGTGCCCTTGAGATTATCTTAGGCTTATACGCATTCAAGCTTCAATTCAAGTTCGCTGTCGGCAAATTATCACGAATTGAAAAAGACCATTTTAGAAGAAGCGGTCAGCTTGGCCTGTTATACTGAGCATAATACTGCTGGATAACAAAGTTTTTTAAACGAACATATTAATCGTCTCTTTTTCGACAGTGCTAATCATTATCAAATTATCATTGTGATGACGACCAGAACATCAACAAAAACGAGAACCACAACAACAAACACAAGGAGGCCGACGAACGGGTAAAGAAAATAGCGTGAAACGCGAAACAATCGCTTATCTAGGTGACCCAACTTTAGTGCGGGCGTAGTTGCCATTTGCGCCTGGCAACTGGACTAAGCAGACCAAAGAACTCCGCTGTAAGAATTAAATGTCTGTATATCTGACAATTTTTTGTTTAATATTAAGTTCCGTCATATAAAATAGTCAATATCGTTTCATTAATATCTTTATTTAACGCGCTGCGATTAAAGTGAGTCCACATACAATGCATAGGTGCAGGTTAGGCGAAAGAAAAATTCCATTATCCAGACGAAGCAAGTCGTAAAGTTTAGTATGACTAAGATAAGCCACGACTGGCAACCAGGAATAAGCATAGTACTTCTCGAGCAAAATATATCGGACCAGTCAATGTCGATCATCACTGTTTTTAAAATTTGATTTAGGCTACTCTGCGAGGGAGATTCGAAAAGTAGTACCCGATGTTTTTTCATATTTAAACGTTGTAGTGTTAAGGGTGTCAGTGTGACTGGTGCTATTGAAGTGACGCAATTTGTCTTGAACACGCAGTACAGATTTAGGTCATCGTTGCGAAAAAAAAGGTATGACGTTAACACTGGTTTAGCCAGTGGAGTATACTCAACGTGTGAAAAAATGAGAAGGCATCTAGCTTTACGCAGTTTTGTTTGGTTTCCTTTTTTAATTGTGAATTCTTCATGTGACTAGTTTATTACATCGTTTTGGAATCACCTGTTACGCATTTCTCGAAGAAAGTACTAAATAACGCTCATATAGCAAATCTCTCGTATACATCCTTTCACAGTGAGCAGTATTAGATCGACAGACGATTATTTACGCAGCATATACAGAAGATTATTGAAAATCGTCATGTAAAAAACATTACTTTCATAAATTAGATAGGCATTAGAAGCCGCCAGCATACTTCTTTGCCAACTGTGCAGAACTTGAAAAGAATTGCTTCGCAGATAGGTGTGAAGTTGTTCGGTGCTTAGGTAGCCATGTGTCGTTTTGGAATTTAACTGCGTCGACGCATCGGAATCTACTGTGAAGTATTATAAGATCGTTGCCAGGCTGTCGTGTTGCTCTCTCTTGGTGTGTTTGCTAGAAATGTTTAATAGTTACTAGGTAATATGGCTCTGATTGTTTGCAGATGTCTACTATGCCTCGCGTACTCTCTATACAAAGTCATGTCGTGCGAGGATATGCAGGAAATCGGTGTGCTGTATTTCCGTTGCAGACACTCGGTTTTGAGGTTGATTTCATAAATTCTGTACAATTTTCCAACCATACAGGTTAGCATCGTCTAGATTCAAGATAGCTAAGCTGTATTATTTATTACTCACCTATACGCCATTTTAACATCATAGATCATTGTTATTTTTTGAGAAATTATAATACGTTATTGTTCCAGTTCTTCTAACATTAGTTATAACGCAGAATATTTTCATAGCATATATATCTTCACAGTTATGCTTAACATTCAGATTGCGAGTCAAACTAGATGGTTATAACTTTAGGGTATCCTGTGACGAAAGGGACAAAAGTGAGTCAAATGGAGTTACGTGATCTCTTCGAAGGCTTGAAGCTTAACAAGGTAAATATGTCTTTTACATCAAATATAAATCATATGAAAGAACGAACCACTCATTTGAAAAAAAATTAATTGTACAATCATATAGGTTTTTTTTCACCAATAGTGTTGGTTACCTTCGAGTAAGTATGGCTATTGCTTGGTAGCTATTATGCAGTTGTGTAAAAGTTGTGTATTTCAGATCTTAGTGGATCGAAGTACAGCAGTAGTAAATTTATTCAAGTGGAAATACACGTCGGGACTGAGTGAGAAGTAGGTTGATTGTAGAAAACAGTGGCATGAAAACTTGTTTCTTAGTTAATTTTTCATAAGTGCATTTAAAATCAATCGCTTGGCTTTATCAGAAGACACTATTAGCAAGTTTGCTTCTGAAAAAAAAAGTTTTTCTAAGGAAAGTTATTCTTTCAAGGCTATATGTTCTTTAGTTCTGCTTTTCAAAAACGAACTGGTGTAACGGAACTATATTGCGAGTTTTATTAAATATAATGAATTAGGGATCGTAGCGCTAAACCAGCTTGACGTCGTTGATACTTCTAATTATCATCTCCTTAGTTCTGTTTGCTCTATAGAAGCTATCTCTGCCAGCGGTATGTGCCACTTAACATTGCCACTTATTGTGTAGCATTTTTCGGCTAGCAAAACTGGTTTTTGTCGGCCTTTTCTTAGGCTTGTATTGTCGTATCTCTAAATGGCCTGCTGGATTACGCTGACAGACAAGGCTATATATATGCACAGCTGCAATTGCACTCTTTTACTTGCAACCTATGGGGGCTGGGCGTAAGGGAATCAACCGACTGTAATTTTCATTATGCATCAGCTGGACGGACTGAAAGACAGATCTTCAGATTTATATCAAAGCAGATGGCTTATAACGATGGCCAATAACGAAAATGAAAACGAAAAATAAATTAGGTCATCGCTTCGAAGGTTCTGGCAATGTTTGCCGAAATAAGGAAAAGTGCGTCTACTTTGTTCGTAACTGCGTAATGGTCCAGTGTACTAAGAGTCACTCACTGAGCCTGTTACCGTTATGAAGTAATCCTTTTTTAGCTCGGCACCTCTAGATCTTTATAGGAACCTTCTTTAACTTGACAGGTCCTTAAAGCAATGTTGGCGCTACTAAGGCCTGTCATAGAAGGGACAGCTAACAATCAACAATAAAAACATTTTTTTAAACATAGGCTTCTGATAGGAGATGTATTCCGTAGCTGGTTTGATCGTACTTTGAGGCATTTTTCTAAATTTCTATAATTTCGTGCTTCGTTATGACTCGTCTTGTAGTTATATAATTCCTAAAATAGAAGTCCAGTCTAATCATTTGATGGCAAAACAATCATTTGCATCTTGAAGACAGCCCCTACACTACTAGACACAACCGAGACGATCTACTAGAGGCAATCAATAAAGAATAAACGGTTGGTTGAATTGATGATTAATATGCGTGTTTCTGTTCTACGATGTTGGTGATATGCAGGTGACCGAGTACTCCCACGTAATAACTGGTTACGTAGTAAGCGTCGACTTCCTTCGCGAGCTTGCTAATATCGTCAAGGATATTAAAGAACATAACAAGGATGTTGTCTATTGTAAGTACATCTCTGGTTATATTTTTTGATATTACAGTAGCCCTGTACATTCATTTTACTTAATAATTGTTTTCGATCATATTATTAATTTTGGTTCGAAATATGGTTGAAATAAAAAAAATTAAGGAGAATGATATGCCAGACTACAGCAAACGTATGCTAACTATATGGCCTACTACAATATTTTTGCGCTATCAGTTATGGGTGTTTTCGTTTTTATTGCTGTTTTTCTTTTCGATCATCTTAAAGTATGTGACCCGGTTCTCGGAGATCACGGCTCATATTATGTTCCTCAGGAGCTGACTGACGAGTACCGTTCTCGTTTACTTCCGCTGTGTGACATCCTCACTCCTAACCAGTTCGAGCTGGGTGAACTCACGGGACTTGATGTGAAAACTGAAGAGGATGCCATCAAGGTTAATACAGAACTCCGCGTTTCAAATTCGTGTCGATTACTTCTTTTTAAATGTCACACAGACAGTACGATTTAAGTTCAATTCAAAGTTTACCCTACTAGCACATGTTTGTCTAACGAATAGCGAAATTCAGTGCTTTCTTACCAAAAAACTTAATTTACGTTTCATAATTCGCAATACTTAATTTTGGTAGCGAATGTTACAAAAAAGGTATGAATAAAACAGTTGATGGATTTTTTTAATGAGGCGCATTTATCTAAAACATAGGACATGAGGAAGAATAACGGCTTTTGACATATCACCAATAATTGTTTGCTTAATATTTAAGCTGTCTCAACATCTAAATGCGACCAATAGATAAACTTATGTAGGAATGCGGGCCTCTATCGGCTCGTCTCTATTGTCTTAATCGCGAAGTGATAGTCTCAGTCTATAAATAATACAGGTGAAACCGAACTTGATCACAATGCGTCTCTATATACACACTGAATTTATTTCTTAATTTTCTTTGTTGGCAGGCAATCGAGCGTCTGCATGACTTGGGAGTTTCTCTTGTGGTACTCACGTCTGCCATATTTACAGATCGTTCAGTGGTTACCTGTATTGCATCACGCCGAAAAGGTTAGTTCCGACGTTTCAATGGATGCCTTATCTAGCAAGCGTAAAAATTTTAAAAAAATCTCTGAATGTTTTTCAGAACTTAGCGTAGATATCATTGTCCGTCCAGTGTGTGTATAGCGTACGTTGATGTGACTTTCGCTTGGATCCAAAAAATTGTTCTTATTGTATCGAAACAGATGCAATCGCTCATCTCGGTTTTAATGTCTGTTGTTGAAGAGTCTGACGGAAATTCGATACCACGATAAGAAACGAAATTTCAGTGGTAATTTAAAATGGCGATTTATAGAAGCCGTGATCGAATATTGGGTTTTCAAGGAAATATTGACCATTTTTCAAGCTACATGACTTTAAAGTCATATTTCAGGCGATACAAGTCACGTCGGCTAGTTCATGTCAAAAAACATCGGAAAGCTGAGATTTGGTAGTAGAGGGCGTGTTAAAGTTGACTCAGATGAATGGAATTTTTGTAGAAAATCGATATATCGCACAACTTTATAATACAAAGGATGAAGACAAACGCCGCTCAAGTCCATATAAAATTTGCAATGTTTATGCTTCAAATGCGTTATCGAATAAAAACGGCCTAAAGACACTTTTGTTGCTTTAGTTTTAGAAGTTTTCATCTAAAAGATGGTCGTTGTAGTGCTCTACAAATTACGAAAAATGTTAATGAAGTGCAGACCCACCAACAAGTACTTAAGAGGAAAGAAATCGCGCATTATGATTGGTAAAGCGATGGTTTTAATCTCTACAGGAAGTAGCAAGATCACAAATTATTGTAAAAAAAATAGTGAAGAGAAAAGAGGTCATTTTCGACCATGGCAATGCCAAGCCATGTACATTTTTAGCTGCCTGGCAAAAATTGAAAGGACTTTGATGGAAAGTTTTAGTGCATCCATCGTAGGGCTTGGACCTTACCTTATTAGACTACCATCTTTTTCGGTGTCTGCAGTACCCCGCCTAAAGGTGTTAAATAGTCAGTTTCTGATAAACCATGCAAAAATCTCTTACTACAATTTCTTTCAGAAACTACAGAAGTTCTAAAATAATTAGATTATGGTATTGCCAAGAAAACGGTAGAAGGTCGTAGATTTAGTTTAATTATTAAAGTGCTTGTTTCTATTTTTGCTTCTGTTTTGACTTAAAAACGGCCCATTAATTTCTGGTAATCCAATATATAATAACTTGAATTACTCAGAATAAGTAGCTTTCGTCACAGATAAAGGCGTTGTGTATAGTGTGCATTGTTATTGCAACTAGTGTGCCACAAGAACAGTTTCGCTGCCTGAATAAATGATGACCCTGTCGTAATTTTCAAAACCTGCTAAATCTTTAGCATCATGAGCGTTGAACTTATTTGTACCAAACGTGTTAACGTCGCTTTGCTCTATATGTATTCAATTTGTTCTTACATTTTAATGAACGTTTACTTTGCGTATGGCATTCGGTTTAGATGGAAATCGCTGCAAATTTGAAATTCCATGGCAAGAAGGCAACTTCGTGGGTACAGGCGATCTTTTTGCAGCATTAATTCTTGCATGGACAACCAACGAGGAGTGCCTTGAGAAGGCTCTGCTCAAAGCGTTGAGTACCGTACAAGGGATACTACAAAATACAGTGGAATTCTCCAAGGAACTGAAAGGTAGATCCTGCGTAAATTGCGCCTAATTATAATTGCAATAGTATTTTACATGACTTCCGAGAAAGAGACTACAATTACTAATACTACTACTAATAATAATATTCGCGAACGTTTCAGCACATCGACCCGATCTGTCTTCCGCAGCTTTTATGGAGCTTCGCCTGGTGCAAAGTCGACAATTACTTATTGATCCACCTTTATTGTTATCCGCCAATAAAATCTAAACTTATGTAGAGTTAAAACAGTATTTGGATTTTATGAAAAATCTGTTAGGATACTTAACTCAGTTACGCCTTGATTATATTGCCTAGTGTCGCAAAGATCGGAAAGAATATACAGGGCATCCTATCTCATATCCCAGTAAACTGTTTTTGTTCGTATATTCCCTCATAGTTCTTCATTAGTAAGTAATTAAAACACGTACGTACATGTCAGGTACGTACCGTATTTATCTAATTGAAAGCGAAGTCTAAGAGTTCGTGTCATATACATAAATGTGATAGGAATCTATGTGCTTCCAGTACTGAGGGCCTTATTATTGATTATGCGTGTTAACCTCATTTAATATTTGACTACTACACACCGCAACTTAAGAGCGAAGAAGCCACTGATTACGGCTCTAGCCGTACTGGGTCTTATACATTGATACTACCTTCTGGCATTGCTTATTAATAAAAAAAATGCAAAAAACGATTTACCGTTGTAACATACCTACTTTATATATTAAATAAAAATTATAAATAGCATGTACTTGTTCTACAAGTCAAATGCAGCTGTCTTCTCAATTTCACCGATAAAAAGTCTCATACTGTTACACTCTTTTATACTCTCAAAAAAACATTATCAGTGCACGCAAAGAGATGTTCAAGCTTTATTTGTTCTTAATGCTACAGTTCTGATTATGACAAATAGGTATTAAAGTAGATTGCGACAAATAGGTATTAAAGTAGATTGCAAGTGTCTTTTAAAAATAGAGGACTAAGTCTCTTACACGGTTCTATGTAGACACTACTGTTTGAGATGAACACCTCGCAGGAAATGTATTAGACACAGCCCTTTTTTTTATTTTAAGTGTTTAAACAAACGTTGAAATTACCGCTGCGTTATAAGTTGGTTCAGATACAGAGAGGGGCTGTATTTCCTTATTGAGATTGTCCCTCCACTTCGGCAAATAGACCATTCAAAAAGAAGCTGAAGAATTAGGAAATGCTAAACAAGTGTCTAGGGCTTTTTTTTCTTATATATCAGCCCTAAACGGAGGACTGATATATAAAGCATGCTAGAATCGCTGGACACGATAGAAAACTTGGTAAGCGACTTACACTTACTTTGTGTTTACTGTTTGTACTTACTGTTTACCAAAATACATGATGTTCAGTCAACTACGAAGCTTTCCGCCACTAATGCACAAGTTTTGATGTTACATTAAGATAGTTTATCAGCAACAACCAAATTCACCAATAATTTATAATAGAGGGTCATTTGCGCAGACTTATGAAACAGTTTGTAAAACATAGTATATTTGCAGTATAAAATGAGCTAAATGTTTTTTTTTCATTATAATTATCATAGAAACCCACAGTTTACGTTAGCATATATCAATAAATAGTACAAAGCTTCTTGGTAAAGGAAACTTATGAGTAGATATTCGCCTTCTGAACTACTCTACCCCGCGTGCTTCAATTACCACTACTACAAGTTTACGCTGCACGATACCTCGGCAGATTGCTCTACGTGATGTTCAGCAATGACATTAGACTGCGCTGGATCACTCTTTTTTGTCCATTCCTCACCAGCGTTTCGTGGCTTTCCTGGAGCATTCGCGCCAAGCTTGAAAAAGAATCAGTGATAGTCTTGTAGTGCGTGACAAACACGAGTCGAGCAAAGAGAGTAAACAAATTTTTATTTTGAAATAAAACACCTGAATTCAAGAACATTTGTGTTGCAGCTATGTATAGCTAGAAAGTTAATTTGTGTTAGATTTACTTCGATTATTACCCTATCACTGTATGTATCATAAAATATTGCTAGAATTTGCAGTGTTTTAGGAGATTCTAGATCGACCTTTTGCCAGGTAGAACGCGGACATTCATCTTCTATTTCTGTTACAACAGAAAGCATTTTCAATGAGCAGAGCGACCATTAGATGTAACTATAATTAGACAATTTACACGGCAGCCGAATCAACGAGCCAAGGTGGTGAAAAATCACCGCGCGACTATCATATTTAGATTCCCTTGGGAAGCCAACTTATAATTTTTTCGAGCCCATTCACGACTCCTAAAAAAATACCTAAAGTGCTCATGCTTTAAACAAATATCTTTGTTATGAAGCCATTTTTCAAACAGTCGTATTCATAAATCATATCTCCTCTTAAGCGTAGCACTACATTTTTACAGAAAATTTTTCACACTAAATGGCCTCGAGTCTCTAATGATTGCAGAGTCTACCATCAATTATACGTAATAACCATTCAATGAACGTATGGAAAAAATGCGAGACCTTAGGCGCCTACCGATTTCTAGCTTTTGTTGAGAGCATTGTAAATAACAGCGACGGTATGGTAACACCTGCATCGGCGTCCTATGACTAATATCGGCCAATCACATATTCGAATATTCCGGATAATTCGATTCGTAGTCATTCTCGAAAACGGGTCTTTCAGAAGTTGAACTCACGGAGCGGTGAGCTTCTCGAGCAAATCTCTGCAGCAGAATACTCGCGAACGGAAGAATTAGGGCAAATATGAGAAGCCATATCACTAAGTACGACAGGACCATCGTACAGACGTAGAAACCGATAATCACACGCTTTAGCCTAATAAAAAGGAGTGTTAACTTCGATTACTAAGCTCTGGAAAAGAACAAACCAAAATAAAAACAAGTAATGTGGTCATCAAATAAATAAGCTTCAACTATTGGACTATTCGTTTCATTCATTTCGAAATCGAAAGATCATACTAAAGAAGTACGCACCTGTTAGCCAGAGTTACGCGCTCCTCGAGATCTTGTTGTGTGGGCACAAGGCCTAACCGTACAGCTTCCATGTAGATTTTATATGATCGTTTAATTTCTTCAGAATTAAGCTCCGAGTGACCGGATACCCTGCACTCTGCGTTTGGACTGTCTCCAGAGTCAGAACCGGCGCCATGTATCACGATTGATCGAATCCTCTTTTTTTGTCTTTTTTTCCGTTTGTGTTTAGCAACCCTTCCTCGTTCAAACATGGTAAAAGATGTTGACGGCTCTGACATAACGCATACAGATTTTAGCTGCGAAAGCAACTGCGTTTCCCTCGAGATCAGATGAGGGATCTGTCGATTAGCCGCAGACAGAGTAGAATCTAAAAAATGTGTTCCATAATCCTGGTTTTGCAGCGAATTGATTATAAACAACTTGATAAAAAAAAGACACTTTTGGAAGTACGTCTGAGCGAGCATGTAATGGCCCTGCCCGAACTTTTTGAGTCTACTTCATCGACCTAAATCAATAACAAATTATCTGAGCTTAACGCAGCTCCCTACAGGCTGTGCTCTTTCTTATAATCTACGAGACTAATGGGTGCATAAGCACAGTATCTGTACATTTCTTTCTTGCGTTAGTTGTTGAAATCAAATATCGTATTGTGTTGAATTATAGAACGGCACAGTTCACGGTCACGAAAGTCTCGCTAATGTTCGCAATTAACAAAGGCATTGATAGGTCTATCAAAGTGCTAATTGCAAAAAATAAAAATGTAAAAAGTAAAAAATAACCTTTTTTTCTCAGAAGAAATTATGAGAATGCACTCAGTTGTTAAGGTCAAAACACCGCAATGAAATAATCGTCTGATAAGACCAGAATGGAGAATCAACAGGCTTACAATATAACGAAACGTAATACCACAGTTAAAAAAATGCGTTTGCTTGGTAAAAAAATTTTTTTAGTTTGAACACATGTTTTTTTTTTTACTTAGAGCTTACTTTTCCCAAACGCATTATTTTTATTTTGGTTTGACACCTTACTCCATTGAAAGGCCCTGCACAATACAGTGCACGTGATTGGCAACGACTGGTACTACAAATGTCAACTGTTTTTAATAAACTGGGTACAGAAAAGTCAATTTGTCAACAAAGACAGCGTTTGTAGACATCTAACGTATCAGACACTCTTAGGTACTGCATGCTCTTCCACGCTCATTTTGTAAGCGTTGGCTATTGCGAATCCCGCGGAAAAGCTAAGTAATGAATAAGTCTTACTTGGAAGAGCTTTTCCATATTTATTCTGATGCATTAAGTTAGATTTAGGTAGTGCACTACTGTTAACCAACTAGCAACTATTTTTACAGCTACTTTTACTAAGGCAATAGCACAGTTGATACATTTTGTGTGGCGTAGGTCCTCATATATTGACCAGATATTTTAATGCAATGATTGCGTTTCTACTATATTATGATTATACGTACTCTACATTACATTATAATTATATAATAATAACATATATAATAATAATAAATAATAACTCTAAATACATTAGCATTAATAAAAATATGTTTTTGTTTACAGTAGACGTTCCTGTTGTAGAATGCGCTATCAGTGTTAATGAACACATTCGCTTTTCGCCGGGCAGTTGACTTCCAGCCGGTTGAATTTCGAATTTTCTGGTGACGATGTACGGTGCGTAATCCCTATTCATAGACTGGCCCATTCACGAAAACCAAAAGGAAAAATGATGGCGTAACTTTAAGAAGGGCATATTAAAATACAGTTCTAAATGTACAGGTAATGCTCCCCGTCCAAACACAAGTAATAGAAGCTCAGAGTAGATTTGTAAGGACGGCACTCTCTTTTAGGTTGAATTTACTTTGCTTTTTCAGCCCTACTTAATTTTAATACTATTCGCCTAATTTATACATTTTGAGATCTATTAGCTAAATAATTTTGTACAGATAATATTGTCAGTAATGTACGCATGTCATGTATGTAAGGTTGTTATCTTTTTTGTCGTGCGTAACAAAAATCTATATATATTTTTTATCTATATAATATCTATATAGTTTTTATATATAATGATGTAAGAATAGAGTTACCTTGTTTCATTTCTATAGCAGCTATAAATGGCTTGAATTTTTGGCGATATCACCTTTAAATTTATGTGTAGAAGTTGACTAAGGCTTTTCGCATGAGAACCTTTAAGCTTGCATTTATTTACTGTCCTTTAGTCAGCCTTTGGTGCGATTCTATTACGGGTTCCTCGAGCCATGTTATCCAGTTGTCTAAAATACAAAGAAAATTCAGAAAATACATATAACTAAACATCGATAAAAAAGAATAAGTCTAAAATTAAAAAAAGAAAATGAAAGATTCCAGAGCTAGAAAGCTATAAATCACTCCAGGTACAGAGTTGGCCAGGGAAAAGCTTTCCTTTTATCTATATTTGCTTTTAGCCAAGTTTTAGATTAGTTATCTTTTGGTTGAAGTGCCGTTGGCGGACGGACGATGACGGATTTGACGATGAAGATGGTGTGACGTGACGGTAAATACGCCGGGAAGATTAAGGTGGATGGATATAAGGGTGAAATTTAACACGACTATTAATCCTCAAAACAGATGTCACGATAAAGATGAACGTGACGATGAAGATGGAGGTGATGATGAAGATGAACGTGACGGTGAAGACACATGATAAAGCAAGTGGCGAATTCTGGATCTAATGTAAAAACATTCTTATAAGCAAGTAAATTGTGTGGTTCCAAGTACCCTTTTTCCATTTAGTACCGACGCGCTTCTCATGGGCGAGCCGAAAACTTTTTGCAGCACACGGAAGAACGGAAATAATTATGAAAATTCACGGTACGCGATACAATAGAACAAGGCTATACATGTTAGAAGAAATCATTATGTTCAAATTACGTAGTTTCAGGAGCCTTGACCTGATAGAGGCGATGCCAACTTTAATTCCTACGTCGCTAGTTTGCTAGAGCTAAACGCATTCATACAAAAACGGTCAAGGGACATCTCTTCTATTTATTAGCTCAGATCGTCCTTATGAAACGCACATCTTGCCTTTGTTCGATTACTTCAAATTTGCGCAATCGGGAGTTTACGACCCTTGTTGTTACCGTTACTTATATTGTCGACCAATACATCAAAAGTGATTGCCACACAAGTTAACTTGTTAATTTCATCGTTGCACAACAATTTTCTGTACAAAGGTAGTTTTTTTTATGCAGAAGGCTCTATGCAAGAGGGACAAAAATATTGAACTTGATGTATCTCGAAATTCCATATTACTATAAAAATTACATGCAACTACACTCTAAATTAATCTCAACGATATAAAAAAATTATTGATTTATACTAATCAATACGACGCTAGAACATAAACAGCCACGCTTTCCTTAAATTATCGTTTGCTTTTTGTTTACCGGTTCTCTTGTTCATTTAGTTCTCTATATTATTCAAGAGTGTATAAGCTTGATATGCATGGAACAGAACTTTATTTCATCAGATTCCAAGAATGGATGTTCATCCTGATCAAACAAAAAGGTATTTTTGACAGCTTCTCTGTTTCACCTTCTCTCAAGGTCAAGAGGCAGTCTAGGCTATTTATGCCGTGTGTGGTACGGACTCGATGCGTAAAAGAACTGCTTAAAAATGGTTGCGAACAACTCGCGAGTGGGCCGAAAGAATGAACTGCTTCCGTATGACCATCAGCAAGGATCTTGCAATAAAAAGATTTATTTAATAATGCGGAGTCTGGGTGCCCTCTAAACTGAGTAAAAAATGCATTATCAACATTTCTCCTAGCGCTGGCCAACACGCAGCCACAAGGGTCGTTTTTACGCAGAGTTGTTATGAGTGACGAAGACTAGTGTCTTCATTCTAGTAAAAAGCATGAATTGTGTTTAGTAGGTCTACAAGAGCCTTCTACACTGAGGAATACTTAAAAAAAGCTAGAAATGGGACTGAGTTTGGTAGTTATTTTAATTACCAGACCCAGTCCTATCGGGCGAAAGGATACTATCCCACAGAAAGGGGCTGAAAGACAAGCCAGATCATCTCCCTCTACGTCAATGGAAGGCCATATACAGAAAAATCCTGAAAGCCGGCCTACAGTAACCTGCTTGGATGAAAGATTCTTCTACAACCATTATATTTGCTAGATCTCGTGCTGACGAATCAACACTTCTCCCGATTTACTGGCAGATTAAATTCATAACACTACGTTTGACAAGCAGGAGTATCTTGAACACTGGTTGAACGTTTTCTTTAACGTCGGACTATTTCCCGCAAAACAGAATAAATAAATTGACTGAGAAATGAGAGCAAATTGTAAAAAATTTAATTAGATGCTATAATGCGACAAAATGCAGCGTTTTTTTAGGCTAAAGATTCGGGACAGTTTATGTTCCAACTAAAGGCCAAACACTGACCTATTATGCTGTGAGTCGGTATGAGATTCAGCGTTACAGCCTCCCTCTTTGTAAAGTCGTCATGTCTCATTTATTTTCGAATTTATTCCCGAAGGTATTGTTCCCTTTTGGATAATTACTTGTTTTTATAGCTTTAAAAGGCTTTCTAGAATGATCGTACTGCGTTTTGTTGACGTCTTTCGTTTCGTCCTTAGCGAGATTCTACTAGAGGCTTTCCTAACCTTGCCAGCTGAGAATTTACCAACCGGCTGTTCTTCAAAAGACGCGAGCTTTTATTAGAATTTCAATTATGTCAGTTTTATGTATCCAAGAGGAGCAGCCCTGTGCCAAAGCAACTTATTATATCGTCAAACAGTACCTGCAGTACGGTAATGGCTGACAGCAACTGTCAAATATTCTTGACAAGACTTAGTCTAAGTGAATACTTGTGAAACTAACATAGATGTAAAGTTTTGTAATTTAGTTTACTTCGGACTATAGTCGTAGTAGGTTGGCGTCGAAGGGTTTCAGCCCCACAAACAATATGCGTACAGTTCTAGTTGATACAAAAGAATATCACAAAGTCTTACAAGGTCCTGTTGCTTGATGTACTAATCCCATGTAAATCGCTGTAAGTTCCAAAACCCGCACATTACGCGAAACGCACTAGGCAGTTCTATAGTATCATATATATCACTGCCAACTAATCGCGGCAGTATTTAATATACAAGAACGTCTATCGGCCTCTGCTGCGCAGTTCAATTTTACGATATAACGTCTCTGTCTGAGCGCGCACCAACTATCTCGTGTTTTTGCACTCAGTTGAATAGATCGCTGGTAGTGGTCTGCAGCCCACTGTAAGACAGAACTGCGTTTGTTCGTATCAGGCGTACCTTGCGCGGTGGGTCATCGGTAGACTCTCCCATCTGTGATATATTTTCTCTGAGGTAATTTTGATTCTGTTAGCGTTCATCAGAATGCCCATGCCAGATCTACAGCACATCTGAGAAAAAAAGGAAGGAAATGTACGGTCTGACTAGATCTGCGTAGCAGTAAGAGCTATGTTGGATATACTATGGAGCGTAGAAAATTAGGCCAAACTACTGTTCACATGCAGTGTTTTTTCTCCGTCCGGCGCACAATCTTAGCCAGAAACAGCCCTGCTACAGATACCAATAAATCAGTTTTTCTGAATATGTCCCAAGTGTCAAGCTTATTCATTCCGTTGCGTTATCCGAAACGACTGTAAACGGTAAAGAGCTTGTGACAAACTTACTTCACACATAAAACATCTGAGTCGATCAATCGAAAGACGAGCATATATGTTCATACCATGTGTGACAAAAATGCTGATTCTCTGACTTGTTTTATCTACAGTTATTTCACAATACATCTACGAATCATGCTTAGAGAAGAAATAGTATAATATATCATCGTCGTTTGAGAATAACTTACGTAACTACTATTGATAAACGTTTGCAACAAAGTCCTCTTCCGGTTCAATTAGAACGTCCTTCCATTTTTTCGAATGATAAAATAAAAATAGGTTTAATTAGAAAACGGCCGAAAGTAGCGACTAGAAAACTGGTCTAATTCAATTTTACAAAGACAACTATGAAGAAAAATCACATTCATTAATGCGTATAATTCCAATTACAAACATCGTAACATCCACCCGATTCTCTCTCTCTCTCTGTTTTTTATGCTTGAGATCTACTTCTCACACACCCTCTCCACCCCTTTTTGAGTACCTTCGCGAACCATCTCGAACTTTCACGAATGGTATACAGCGGTGATGATGACTGCAGCTCCGATGTGAGTCTGAACTCCGAGTGAGAGAGTTATTGTTTGACTAGAAGATTTTATCATCATGGTCACCGACATATAACAGCTTCCCTACATTTCTCCGTTGTTCTACTCTGCCGTTCATCAGTTTGCGCACGGTCCTTTCGTTTTCCGTCCTCTGTCAATAATATATCTGGCTGCCCATGTCGCAAGTTCGAATCGTGCGAATGCGAATACCGTACGCCAACACCGTCAGTCCCCTTTCCACATTCAATCCAAGCGCCCGCTGTGGCATTCCATCATTGATCTTCTTCTTCTGCTGCTGCTGCCGCCGCTGCTGCTATTTGCCGGTGCTTTGCTGCGCTTTGGTTGTTCTGAAACGAATCATTTATGCGTTTACCCCTCTCCACTCAAATTGCGTGGCTCACCTTTAACAAATTCATCCATTCACTCATGCTGTGCTGTGACAGTCGTGAGTGCGCAACTAACAACAGCTTCAGGTAGTGGCAGCAGCAGCAGCGGCAGCACCATTACCACCACTATTCCTAGCCCTCCGGGACGAGGCCAGCAGCACCGATGTGTATTGACTGCTATATTAACCTTTAAACAAATGCTGTGCTGGTAGTAGCAGCAAGAGGAAGCTGCTGTCGTGCCAATGTGATACTACGATATAGCGAGTGGAGGTGCGTTCATCAAGCGGTGGTGTGTGTCTTGGACGTGGTGGTGCTGTGGCAGAAACAGCACGAACAGCGGACGGGCGGCTGACAACGAGCCGTACGGAAAAGCCGTAGCAACAGCGGGCTAACAGATCTGTGCGACTGCTGTAACAGCCTAGCAGCAGTGTGGCAGACGTACCGACAGCTAGACACAGACAGTGGTGCGACGAGTCGCTGATTGGTGCTGCTGTACGGGCGCGGGGGCCCTCTGATTTTGTGCGACGAAACACGACGAACAAGGAGTTTGTTTTTTCAGCCGAATCTGTGTGTGCGAGTGCTCTTACATAGTGTTGCGTAGCCCTTTTAGCACTGCTGCGAAAGGTTGTTCCAAGTTCTGTGTGCGCGACGAGGTGTTTTGTCGGTACGTCGGGCCCCGACGATAGACTTACGGTACGCAGAAACGCTACAAAGTAGTCAGTCTTCGTCGTGGTAAAAAATTGTGCCAGTGCTTATATATCTTAGCCAAGCAGGCAATCAAGGAGGGTCTGTCTTAATAGACATATAGCTTATCTGTTACTTATACGTACTTATAGATAAACAGTGGGAAATAAATATATTACAACAGAGTACTAGTGTGCAAGGATGTCTACCCCAGCGAGACGGCGCCTAATGCGTGACTTCAAGCGGTGAGTACCATCGGCACTTAGGTCTGATTAACTTTGAGAACGTACGTATATTTATAAAAACTAAAATGAACGATCGGTGCGTAGGGTAAAAGGAAATGGCTGAACTGGATTGCCCTGTCTAAACGAAGGCTGCCCGTGACCAACCCACTGCAGCATAACTACATAAGCTTATACAGACGCCCGCATAGGCAATCACATGGTTAATGAGGTCCCAAATAGCTGCTGGTCGTGCAGCAGGTCGGACTACGGGCATCATCGTCTTCCAGAGCTGTTAGCAACGAACAGTGCCTGGAGCATCGAGCGAATGCTATGTACCTACGATATGATTAGGACAGAGCCTTTAATAAAATCGTGTTATGATGTGGTGATATCCATGTTTTAGGATGAATAACACAATAGATGCAGTTTGATTTTCGATTCCAGAAGACCATAGGCAGCGGCAGTGCTGGCAGCGTTTAGTGTTTTAGACATGGCCGGTGCTAAAACGTCGCTTATTTTTCCTATATATTTACCAATATTTCTCATTCTTGTGTTAGTCGTTTGCATAGACAGTAAATTGTCACTGGTGAACTATGAGAAAACTGTATATGAGAGGAGCAGGAAGTCAGAGGTAAATCATTTCGCGTGTATAAGGTCGATGCCTGCGTCCCTCTACTGTCGTGTGATCTAGGCCAGGTTCCCGACGACGATTAAGGTTACCCTGCTACTGCTGGTGCTATAGCCTAACGGAAGACAGCCTTTATTTAGGCCCGACGTACACACAGGGGCCTAGGGTAGTTGCTTGTTATTGCTATTAACTACTACTGCTGGCAGCGCTAGCACTGGTGAATGCGTCATCGCTCTCTACCTTGGCAGACCCCACCATCTGGCCAGAAGGCACAAACGGAACGGGCCAATCAGCCAACAACACAACAAGGCCTGGTGCCACTGCCTTTAGTGATGGTGCTGCTGTTAGACAATTGCCATACGAGGCCGCTGAGCTCGGATCTTAGTAATCCGAAGAGGAGGTCAACCTCAGTCTATGCCAGGTGTAAACGGTACAAAGCTCAAATGATATGATATTGATTTAAGAATGATAATAATATAATGTGACTATTTTACGTGTCGTTTAAAAGCGACTGACCCAAAATATCAGCCAGATGCTGCATTGATGATTGAATTAAATGTCAGCTTTGCAGGGATAGTAAACAATTTGATCGTCGTTGAACTGTAATCCCAGCTACTGCGGCGCGGCGGTGGCGGCGGCGGCGGCAGCGGCGGCGGCGGCGGCGGCAGCAGCAGCAGCAGCAGGGAATTTTCTAACCGACACGCTAACAATTGAATGGCTATTGCATCTCGCGCAAAGCTGCTACTGCTGCGAATGATTCTGTCGGTTATGTTGTAATTCATTTACTATCTTCCGTATACTCGAGTATTATAATTATTATAACAACAGGATTGAGAATGAACAGTCCAAACTGTGTATGCCGTGAAAGAGACGGGCCTTTGACGAAGTAACAACGCGCTGTTCGTCCAAATGAGAAGTCTAAGATTTAAAATGCTGCGGGCCACGGCCTTTCAAGTGGCAGCATCGTTGGCAGTAGTTGATATCGAGCTGTGTCAGCGCCAACTTATCTGTTCTCTACTGCAATAGTGAAGTCGATTTAGATCCTAATAGTTTGTTCGCATGTGTGTGTTATTGGTGGGTTTCCAAAAGAAACGACGGCTACACTAGCACAGCTGGTCCTATCGCCATCATCTCGCTGCTTTTGATGCAGCAGCAGCAGTTGGCTTCAAGCGTGTTTTTGCTGCTACTGTTGAGGTTGAGACTGCAGCTGTGATTACTATAACCACCGTTAGCGAAATATTTACTATCAGCAAAAAAACAGCTCATATCATTGCTGTTGCTGCTGCTCTTGTCCGCCCATCGGGCCGCAGACGGAAGGCTTCGGCAAGAACCGAGACGCAGTTACACAAATTCGCGTCGTTTCGTCAAACGCATTCGAATCTTTTGCGCGTGCACAGCGATAACAACAAAGAACTAGCAGCTGCCAGAACACTACCCACTCATACACGCAATCGATTCACATTGATATCTTGGGATTATAATTATGAATCACCAGGTTTTAAACCATATACCCGTATGTGAACTTGAATGGTACTCAATGTTACGTGAGTGGATTGTCTTTTTCTATCCTGAGATGAATTTATTTATATTTAATTAGGCGATTTAATCAGATCAGCTCAGTGTAATCACAATAAAAACACGCATACAAAGAATCGACCAGTTGAAAGCAGTATATGTGCGAACGACTATATTTGGGGTAATATTATTATCGATAACAAGCTTTGGTAGTGTTGTACAAAACGGTTTAAATGACGATATTTCATCATAGATAGCTGTTTCACTATTATAAAGAATCAGTGTTGCATTGGCCCTATATTGGCTATTATCGCAGCAAAATAGCACCTAACAAATGTAGTCAAATCACAGTTCGACCTAGGGTTAGGTCGGTCGGACTGGTGTTAGAAACGAGATAACTGAAGAGCAACTGTGAACCTCAGTCAGCCGTTGCTAGTCCTCTGTTCACCTCAGATGCCTAACAGAGAGTTCTGTGTTGTTATTCCTTTTTTCACTTTGGCTAGCTGTCAAACAGGCATAAGGAAACAGGCATCTCAAGCGCTCAATCGCTTGGCCGCACAGGTTGGTTGGGTCATTGTTATATAATTAATTAACCGACTAGCATCTTATTTCAAACGCGACGTTAAGCGAAAAAAGCGGACTGGATTTATGTGTATGCTTTTTGTATTATGTAGCTTCTATGTATGTATACCGATATATATATATATATCGGTATGAGCATGTGTTTGTATGTACATAGGTGGCCATTAACACGTTTTAATTTTTTTTTTGTCATTCTTTGTTACTGTTTATGAAAGCGTGCATCTTTGTGTTGCTTTTGCTCGCCTCGTCGCAAAAACGATGTGGCTGGTAACCTTTCCATAGTGTATTGCACGGCTGAGTGCGATCCTATCCTCATCGCGTTCGACCAGGCGGTAATAGCAGTAATGGCATTTGCAAGAGGTCACATTTTTTTGTATACCCTTTTCGCATTTTTTAAATTGTACGATGCTACCGCTGCCACCGCCACCGTCTCAACATTTCGATCTCGCATTTGTCTACCTACCTGTCTGCGTGCTTGCTTCCGTGTTTGCTTGTTTTTACGCGCGTTTTTACCAGCGTCTTGTCGTTTGGCTAGTTCGTCTATTGGTCCGTTGCCGTTCTCTCTCTTTACAGCTACCCGCTATATCGAGTTCTGGAACGACACCTAGCGGTTGGCAGTAGCATCGTTGTGGTCGATGTAGAACAGAGATATAATAAGGACATGGATGACATGCGATGTGGTCAGTTTTAGACCGTCAGTCCCTTGATTTTCGGCTTTCGATGCTTTACCTGTGTGGCTTATATAACGCAGTAGGCGTCTGACTACTAGGTTGGCTGTTATATGGTGACAAACCTTTTGTACATTGCACTTCAAAACGCAGGGTGGACTCGTATTTCTATTATTATTTTAGATAATAATGAAGATTTTTGTACTTTTATTATCACGGATTTTTAAAATCAGTGTTTGAATTTTTTTGCAAATACCGGCCATAGCAACTGCGAATTTGATCGTTTATAGTCTAATCGTTCCCGTTTGAAAGAGTATCCTATTTCGGAACAATGCATAGCGACCCCGTAAATCCGACTGCCATTTGTGGCCGTTATCGTTTTGACTGATATGTTAGTTTGCTGAAACAGATACCCTAGATAGAAAACGGCATGCTGGAGTGGAACCACTAGCCGCTCCGTACGTAATTGTAAATCGAAATCTTTAACTAGTTTTTTCTCGCTTGCGATTCTCATTTTTCGGTTCGACAGCGTGTCAGCTTTGCTAATAAGAGCTGTAGTACTAGGAAAAATGCAATATAGGGAAACAGTTTTTTATTTTCTGACCTTCAGTAGAATTTTCCACTTACTAGTGCAAGCGCTCACATATTTTAAATCGAGCTCCTTCCTTTGAAATAGTTAGGGATAAAATATTTTGTCCTTGTCTCGTAGGGCCTGACCGCGAAGTGATCTTTTTTGAGCACATGACCCGCATTATCCAGTTGTACCTCGTTTTAATGTTCACCGGTACCGTGCGGCCTGATTTGCTACGTCGATTGTCCGCCAGCGCTGTTGCCTGTTCGGCTGCCAGTAGTAAATAGGGCTTACTTGTTGGCCGTCCTGTGGACGCTGCTACTATTTCGGGAGCGGACGGCCCGTTAGTCAGTTGAATGGCTGACTGACCGCTGCGGAAATGCATTTGGAGCATACAATTGAAGCTATCTCAACTGGCTGTGTAGGCCAGTTATACCTTGCCAACTTCTTCGAGGCCAATATGCTGCTTCCTGTTACACTCCAGCGTGGAATGACGACTGCCAGTTGGAAATAGCGACTAATGCGAACGTGACAATGTCGTTAACGGCAAAGTAAATCCCGAAATGGTTAAGAGACGCCAACGGCTCAGTTCCTCCCTCTTTCTCTCTCGTTTCTTTTTTGTACGAATGGCTTACTGCTTAATTGCCATATACACTTATCGAACTCTTTTCGTTCCCATGGAACACATCCAAGAAATATTTTTTATTATTTATCCTCAACGGTCATTTCAATATGTTTGACATTCCATAGAACGTGATAGCATCAAATTAACTCTGGAGGGATATCATGAATAAAAGTGAATTTCTAGCGATATTTTCTGCAGTAGAAACTGTTGCACGCTTTGTTAGCCGCTGATCTACAGAGCTAGTCCGATGTCTCAACTGCTATCAGCCTCACGGTGTGTTATAGGCAGATTCCTTACTTCTGTTTTACCGGCGGTAGGGTCTAGTCTCACGGCCGCATCTAGTGGCGTATGATTGCGTGAGGGCACTGTACAATATACGCGATGGTAACGTCCCGAGCTACTCAGTAACCACTCTTCTATCGGATTGTGAATGTCATCTTTATCTGTTGCTTTTTGCTTTAATTTGCTTACAGAAGATTTACTGAACAGCAGAAGTATCTACGGACTGTGTTTGACACGAGGCCAGTCCGCCAAAACAGCGGAAATTAACCAAATATCTCAACTCTTTCTTCATTCGATTTACTGGACGCTAACGATGTGCGATGCGCCACGCTAGCTATTAAAAGCTGTACGATATTTATAAGAAATCTCTTTAATGTCAACCACAGCGCCTCTATATTTGGCGTATTTGAATATGAATCGATTACTACACTAAACTCTACCTAGAAAGCTAGATGAACATGTGTGTTATAATCGAACTACTGTCCTACTGTCATTCCTACTGTCACTTGCCGATACAGATATTAAAATTTTATTTTTATTTAAAAACATTTTTCTAATAATATTATTCGAAAACTGCGGTAACGGTGTGGAAGGAAAGGCGGGAACCTGCTGACAATAACATCACCGTGTATCGGCGAGATTTCGTTCCTCTGCAATTACCGGCAGGGTATCGTTAAACGAGAATAACTTGCACGCTCATGTTTGCTCCTAATGCATTTATGGGTAAGTGTGCCAGACTCATTGTCCAATTTGAACATCGATCCAAGTGGCTATCACGTGCTGATAATAGTAGAGGTTGTAATAAGTAGAATTTCGGTTTACGGCGACTTCGACACGGAACAACGAATAGCTTTTTGCTTGTTACATGCTTATTTATTGGCCTCGGCTGGAATTGATCTATGGCAACTCTACATTGATATCATATTCTGAACTATTTGTAAATTTCGTCATATTTACCTTTGGCTGTTTAGAAAACGGTGTGTTTGTACTCGAATTTCATAATGAAGAATTCTTTGAAGATTTAATGCGGTAGTAATCAATATATTAATATAACAGATATTAATGATGACAGCTCGTATACATTTATGTTTATATCGATTGACTGTTGGATTCAATAATTTTAGTTTGAGCAATAAGGGTGGAAAGAAGGTGTTCATTGAAATCGTGCCCGTTTCTGTTTATCTTGTCATTCTGTTGTCTTCACGACAAACTGTAATCGTCTCCAGCAGAGATGTCGGTCAGCTGCATACATTATATGTATGTATTTATATTTTATCAGAATTCTAGAGATATCAAAAATGTTGACAACATGTGTAGAAAGGGGTTCAGTTTTATATAAGACTAAATTATATATATATATATGTATATATAGTTTCCATCCCAAGAATTTTGAATCCCTCTTTATAAATGTTATGAACATTTTTTCCGGAATTTCGGGATGTGTTGGTGTTTCCGGGATCCTGATAAAGTGTCTCGAGGAGATTCGCAGCATAAGCTCTTTTAAAGTTGATTCAAAACATAGCAAACGTAAGCTAGTTTAGAACTTTTTGTTTAAAAATGTCAATTTCTATGCATACTGTTAGTTCAAAAACTGCAATGTCAAGGTATGCAAAACTCTCTACGGAAATGATCCATGAGTACCACTATAGGAAGTAGCAATCAATTATGTTATCTATTTTTTATATAAGACTATTTTTTCTACTTTATTGATGTTTTGAGCTATTTTGAAGAAAGCTTTCATATGTTAATAGGTGTTGCGGGTTGTGCCAGGTGTGTGAACAGCGTTTCGCTTATATTGTTTCTCTCGAAATGACCTACACAGAGACACACAAACTGCTGTACTGTTTTTCTGCACGCTACGTAACTACGCCGTCTTAACCATAAATGGTGCAGTTTGGATAGGGTGCTATGTCTTTGGTAAGCGTGCAATAGTTGTACTCGAAAATCGCATTCTAAGCCTCGCGCTATGTTGAGCGTGTGTATCGTCGCAAGACATCGGTCGAGCATATCTATTTTTTTTTGCTTTTATTACAGTAACTATTTTAAAAACTGTTTCATTCGATATCTTCCACGAACAAACTTGATGAGGAGCTGCAGTCGACGTGGCTAAGATGATAATATTGTACCTATGACAATAAACAGAGTTACTTTCTAATAATGAGTTGCAGACAGGTTAGTGTTTTTTTTTTAAGTCAAAGGTACTTTGTCGATGTTTTGATATCTACGTGTGATTTGTTACTGTAGCATATGTGTGCGGCATAGAACAGCAATACTGTACAGAAGTAATTAAACGTGCAGTGGAAACGAACAGGCGAAAGCCACGGAGTCCCACAGGAGGGTGCTCGTTTGCGCCGCGTTGCGACAGAGACAGTGCGGCAGTTGCGAGTGTGCGCCGATGCCGGTAGTTACTGCCTTCCGCAAGTAACAGCGAATGCAGCATCTCAGTTTTCTCAAAGACCTATCATTTAGTGTTCGACTGCTGTAAAATTTGATTGTTCACATTTATATGCTAGAATTTTAAGATCGTTCTTGTTAGGAATTGGTTTGTTCGTTGTTGCCTTTGCTGGCTTTGTGTCTGTGCGGCTCAGACTGTGCGCTGATAGCGATAAAACTTGGAGCAAGAGTGGGTGAAAATATGCTTGAAGAAATTGAATGTACAAGGCGATTATATTGGCTCACACCAACTTGTTAGGTTGATAGGTAGCTTTTACAGTTGGCGTTTTCGTTGACATAAATCGACTTGTCCCTGCGATTTAGCTAGTGATAATGACGGCACTAAATGTAATCGAAATATTTACCCATTTGCAGTTAAAAACGGTCTCATGTAGGATTGACATAACCGAAATCATATGTGGTAAACGATCGTGGATTTTTTCGCAAAAATGAAATTCTTATCCTCACGGAGAAAGCTAAATTGTATTAATAGTCTAATGGTTACCCTGCCTACGCCTTCCTATTTTAAGGCCACTATTTCTCGAAATTATTTCATGCTATAATTCGTTCACATGATGTTACATAAAATTGACATAAAAGCAGAATTGATTTGCGAACCGTTAGTTCTGTCTTCGTTATCAGGTCTATTCGAAGCTCCTATGGCTACGCAATTGTTTCTGCGCTGATATTTAAGTGGCAATCGAATGATCTTCTGCTTCGTAGAAATATAAGCGAACATGATCATGAATAAACAATGAAAGACATTCAACTTTTGAGTTAACTCTATCTAGTCATCTCCTTATGGACTGATTAATCAAACAATATCTCTTTTTTTTTTAATGTGATATATTCAAAAAACTTTGTCAGAGTTCATTTTAATTATTGAGCAGGTGTATTCATCTCTAGTTTACTCACTTAACATAAAAGTACACGCAACTAGGAGAGTCGGAAATAATTAGATACAGATGTGTTTATTATTATTATTGTTGTTAAATTATTTTTCGAAAGTGATGTATGTTAACAGAAATCTGCCGGATAGGCTGTCAACGTTGTTGAACTTCTTTAAAATGCTGCTGTTTTTTGTATCCAATCGTTTTGGCTAAAGAATCTTTCATCACTGACCCTGACGTATCGGCGACAATGATGTTTGTGTAAAATTAAAGCAACCATAGAACGATGGGCCAGTATGCATGCTCGTAAACAGCCTTGTGGAAGAACTTCGTGCCGGAACGAATCGAACGTTAGATTAGTTTCGAGTAAGTATGTCGCCATGCTTAGATGCGCCCTCATACTGATCGAATACCGTGCATTTGCCTGAAGCATCAAGTTATTATTATTAGTTGCAAAATAGCACAAAAACACATTGCGATGCGACTCGAACATCTCACAGTAGCGGTACGTTAGTGCTAGGCGCAACGGTGACCCTGAGAAGGTCAAAGATGTTCGAGGTGGTCGAGCATACTGATCCTACTTTTGGTAATCATTTACCGCTGCATAGCTTCAAATGCGAGGCAAGCTTACCATAGTTGTGTTCCAACCGACAGTAACAACGACAGTCCAATTTTTATAGTTCGGTGGCAAGATATGTAAGAAATAAAGGTTTCATATTCGATATATGCCCAGTCTTGCTCAGATTATTTTTGGGCACTCTAATAATAAAATTCCCATAAACATTATTCAAATGTACAGTGAACGATAAGCAGGTAGAATAAACGTGCGCGACGGGTCCGTCTTAGGTAAAACATACTAACGGCTATTTTTCTTGCTGACATTGTCGTGTTCCCACTTGAAAGTTTTCGAACAAAACACACATAGTCAAACTGTCCGCAATCTTTAAAAGAATATTGTTGCCAGTATTCCATTATGTGCCGCCATTCTCTGATGACATAGTTTAGCGTCCAAGACATTTAAACATCCTTAAGACCGTTGTATGTCTTTTAGTCTTAAACCTAATGTCTACGTTTTCGGAATCGCACGAAATGAATATCGCCTCTCATGTAATTGTCCGAGAGAGTCCTACACATTGTCATTGGAACATAGTTTGAGCATTCTGCGGATCACAGCGTATCCGATTTGTTGGTAGTTACCTACGAAACGTTTGGATATTTTTGTGTACTTCTGTTATGAGGGAACGATATGAGAAGTGACGCATATTTTTTTCATAGTAGTTTTATTTGGGTAGGGCTATACCATATTTAGATAAGGGTATTTACTGGAAATAAGATATGCTACTAAGTATTATCTATAAGAAAAAAACTACGGGATTAAAGGTATGGCTTGGTTTCAAATTATTGTTGGGGGCATTCTTGTCACGGTACGACTTGGTAGTCTTGTATTCTTGGTTGACTTGGTAGTCTGAGCTAAATTTGCTGAAATCTGAACTTCTGATTGTGGATTTAACTTACTTTTTGATCTGACTTCTAATATGTTTTTGGGGATATATTTTCATGCACGAGTTGTTTCATGTTACTTGAGTCATTGTATTTACTAATTGTAGATAGTCATCGAATTTATTTGACTTGCATATAGCGGTATATGATTTCTGCGTTTGCATTTGCTGCGTTTTTAGCGTAAGCTTAATTGTATTTTAAGTAATTTAGAAGTGTTTTTTTAGGTTTTAAGGTATTTTGAAGTGTTAAGTTAGGTTGTTTCATTGATACGTCTCTATACCTCATGGTAATCTTGATTAAAGTTAAGAATTTGGTGACATGGAATAAAAGAAGATATTAGTGAGGCACTAATAGCTGTGTCATGCTCGTTTTTCGGATCTCTATTTAGTTCGAGTTCATTCTGATGAGTTCAAATGAAGTTTTATCGAGAAAAACGTCTATGTAAGGGGAAGCGGTGGGCAACCAACGAGAGTTCACTGCAGCTTGAAACAAGGCTTGCGGCTTAGTCACGTTCCGAGCATCTTTTTCGCCAGGTTTATCAAGATGTTATAAGTAATTCCGCTTTTGTAGTGTATGCTAACGTGTTTTCGCAGCATTTCGACGACAGCTCATTCGTTTCTTCAATTTTTTTTTAAAGCGAGCCATAATGAAACTGAAAATTTGAGCTCGTGGGGTAGTAGTTTGTAAACTTTTCGAGGCTACAACGTGTTCACGACGACGATAAATCTGCTAACGCCAAAGCCCATAGCGACAAATCATCGTCTTATGCAGGGCGTATTGCACGTAACTTTTGTGATTGCGAGGTACCAACAACTTGTGTTTATTATGAGTCACTGTCAACGCGAATTGCTAATCATGCGCAGCTAAGCGGAGAGGGTGACGTTATCATATCACAGTATCGTATCGAATTTTTATTTTATTTGCCTGGCTAATATTTAATGTTGTACAGACGGTCGATTAAGTGCCTGTTCGAGGTCAGACTTAATTGAAATAGTTCGTAGATGCATGTCTTGCTTTACGAATAGCTATTCTGAAATGGTTACCGGCGACTACTAATAATAATTATCAAAATAACAACGCTAAGTTGCCGATATACAATGCTCTAAATTAAACTCTTTTATTTTTTTTGTTTGCTGGCCGAAAATATATATATATATATATATATATATATATATATATATATATATATATATATATATATATATATATGTATATATAAACGCTTGAATGCACACGTTATATATTAAACCGAAGTTTTCCTAAATGAATGGACTGGTTCTAAGGGAACCGCTGTAGCAGCTGGCGGTACAAACCTCCTGGCAACTGAGTCCAATGGATGGACTTTTCCTTTTTGACAGCTCCGTTTGGCCTGGGAAGGGATAGGGAGGGGCGTAGGACGATACTGCTAACGTTATTATCCTGTGCTACACACCGTTGAGGCACTGAATAAGTTGAGATGCATAAGCGTCCACACGCAGATAACACTGTACAGCGACTGGACGCTGCTCGTTTGTCGCAGCAATAGTAGTCGTTGACACGTATCACAGTTTTTCTGTTTGTTCCGTTCGTCGTGGGATACTCGTCAGAATTGAGACCCTATCTTCCCACAATTCGACCCAGGGCAACAGGTTCATGATGGTCCCACAGCTCTAACATGGTCATGACGTCGGACGCCACGTTAACGGCGTATGATACTTTTAGCTCGACGACTATTGCGAACGTGATGCTGCGGTTTGGGGAGTCCCAAAACTGATTCTGGTAGCGATGGTGCCTGTTGATGGCGCCAGCATTGAGCTCTAACCATGGAGCGGGATAGTTGCATACATACAAACTAACGGAGGAGAAAAAAGAATATTTGCTGATGTTTCTCTAAATCGTTCTCGGAATCATGTATCGGTTTTGTTTATTACGGTCTGAAGGTCATCGAGTGTCGAAATGTATATGAATCAGCGTAATACACTTTTACGATTATATATTTGTTATACCAGACGAAAAGGATGTCTGTGTCACATATAGAATATGTGTTTAGGTTTACAGTCTTATCTAAGATTTCGAAGCGGATCGCCATTGAATAAACGCAATATTTATTATATATTGGTCGTATTAGAAAACGAAATAGGACGACAGATATTTATAACCATACGATCATTTCGAACCTCTTAACCATGTGTCGGTATAATTCCATGTGTGGTAATCGCATTCTTTGATTTGATTTTGTACCGACATAGTCCACAGCTCCCAATCGCGTTTAGGCATGAAAATGTGTATGATCACTGATATACGAGGTATCTGCTTCACCAGGAAAAGGACACGAGTTCCGATGTGCTTCAACCGGTAGATGCATCAAGTCCTTTGTCCCGCTTTTTTTTTGTGAAATAAATAAGCATTTAGTTTAACGTATGGTACAAGCATTAGATACTGGTTTAGAAGGTTGATCCCCGGCGTGAATGAATTCTGTTTACATCCGATAATCTAGACCACTTCATATACAATTTGTCATTGAGTCATCGTATGGGAGCGTACTGTAAAGTAAACACCGATATCGTGAGGATTTATAAAAGCGAAGAGGAAGGTAGTTTACAGCGTGTTTTTTTTTTTCAATGTCGCTAATGGCTACTCGTTTTTTCCAAATGATAGGGTTTGTGTTGCGGTTACCTGCTTGTTATTTTACATTCTGGCAGCATATTGTAAGCAAAATCGTAATCACATTCTGTCATATCAGAATCCATCTTTTTTCTCTACTGGGCAACATCGTGTCCACTCATCGCGCTTCTTACCGGTCAGTTGCGTCGAGTCAACGATCGTCTAAACTTGTTCTTATCGCCTCAAAAAAGTGGGATGAAAGGTATTACTAAGTGAAAGATAAAATAATACGAGATTCCCGTTGCGCGATGTTGGTAACCTTCAATTTCAAGCTTTCGTTCTTCTCCCTAGCTTTTCGCTTTATCTTCGAACTCGACGTAAGGGAGATCGCCTGTCGTCACCAGTTGTTGTTAATGTCGACGAAACCATTGGTACACACCTGTAACCGATCAGCGCGTGATTAATGCCCATGTTGCGTTGTTCCTTCAAGTACTGTCCTTTGAGTTCTCTCCATTCTGCCGCCAGCGCGGCATTTGTATCAGGCGTGTCCAAGCTACCGCGCCACTGTTTCTGCTATTAGAGGACAGCACGCAGGATGCCATTTTTGCTGTTCTTTTGTTCTTATGCACCCAGAAGAAGAACCTCCGAAATGATAGAAACCTTACAAGTGAGACATCTCCCGATGCTGCAGCTGCCCGGGTCGTGTCGTTACGGTTACAAAAGCAGTCAGCTCAGTTTTGCTTATAGGAGCACGCCAGGATAGTTCTTGTATAAAATAGGGCAAAACTGGTTTTAAACAGCGGCTGTGATGCGGCCAAATGATGTGCGTGCTTGATTGTTGTGTACCTGGCCAGGAGGCTGGACCTCACCCTTCACCATAAACAAAGCGACGCACTTTCTGGTAGAGACTATTTCGGATGGTAGGCTGGAAGCTGTTTCGCTCTTCATACGACACCGAGTCTAAGTGAAACGAGCGTACCCAACGGAAGCGTCATTGCTACAGCCAGAACAGCGATAGTAGCGGCCACCGCGGTGGTGGCAATAGTGCTAGTTAGTTCGAGCGCTCGACTTGTTCCTCGTTTGCAGCTGTATAGCATTAGCAGAGGCTCGCGGTATCAAATCCGCCCTCCCTCATCCCTCCGTTGGATCTGCTCTGAGATCTGCCGTCTTTAGGTATGAGTAGGAAGTGGCATTTGGACGACAAGCCAGGTAATGTTCGAGGATTCAAAGCAGAATTACCGAGACAGAAGACACAAATAGCGTTTGCATTTCTTACAGCAATACTTACGTGTGTAGAACAGATTGAACGTACCAAAGAAGACCATGCTTTCTAGTACTTGCTGGTGGGTCAGTCAAAGATTATGGGTGACGGGAAAGATTATGGCCCTAAGAAAGCGCCTTACGATACGAATAGGCTGTAAAAAACATTTTTTTTTATTAAGAGGAATTTGCTCTTCATTTTGATCAAACGCTAGTATAGATGCGTTGTAGAGAAAAAATTAGCTAAAATCACGTGGTAGGATAGAAACAGAATTCGAACCTAACTACTCGACATGAGTGTCCTAGGCAAAAAATTTAAGGTACTTCCTCTCGTTTCTCTCGATCGATAAATTATTGTTTGATCTATTGTTTTTGAATTGTACGTTATGGTGGCAAACCTGAGTTATAGGAAACGTGCCATAAGACCTAGGTCGACAATAGGAACAAGATTTTAATTCGAAAGCGTTGATCTCTAAACGTTGCCTAATCTTAACTTGGACAACGTTTGAATTGCTCATCTTATATTTTACTCAAAAATATGCTGGAGGTGGCGATGTCCTGCAAATACATAGTATATTGTCTGAACCGAGTTTTAAACAGTCATTTCTTATTTTCTCCACTTAATGAATACTCTTGAGCCAGTTTCACTGGAACTATTTTATATTTTCTTTCCTGTTATTCATCATACAGGCTGCAGGATGATCCGCCTTCAGGTGTGTCGGGCGCGCCGACAGACAACAATATTATGATCTGGCATGCTGTGATCTTCGGACCTCATGATACGCCGTTTGAAGATGGTACCTTCAAGCTAACACTTGAGTTTACTGAGGAATACCCAAACAAACCACCTACGGTGCGATTCGTTTCGAAAATGTTCCATCCCAATGTTTATGCGGATGGGAGCATTTGCCTTGATATTCTACAGAACAGATGGAGTCCAACATACGATGTCTCCGCCATTCTTACATCTATACAGGTAGGAGAGAAGAACAACGTGAAAAAAAACGCCATCCTCTCCTAATATTTAACGCACCAGGGAGGAGGTTCTGATGTTTTCTCGATTTATTATTCGTTAGTTTGCTTGGTAGTATTTATTCTGGATTAATTTATTAATTTCTTGGTCTGGTATGGATGATTATTCTTTGGCCTAATTTCTAACTATTTGATTTATCACGGACGTTTACAAATTGTTGCATTTTACGCCTAACTCTTCGTTTTATGGAACTAGCGAGTACTTTCATTTTAATTAAAATAGGTCTGGCGAATTCACAAAACTTTCGTTCGCAACTTTCGTGCAGTTACCAATGAAAGCCGCTAACCTTTAGCCGACCCTATACAAAAGAAGACTTTGTATGTATTTGAGTGAAAATTGTTGTTAATATTTGGTAGCAACATGCTGTACGTCATAGCCTGTTTTGGAGTAGCTTTTTTTTGTATATAGGGAGCCTATATGAGATGCGAACTCAAATTGACTCTGACCTCACATTCGTTTCATCATCTAACAAAGCCTGGGCCAAATAGAGTTATTTTAAGACAACATCTCCCTATTTGTCTCTGTTTTAGCTATGGTTTAATTAACGCGAAATGCCCGCCAGAAAAACAATTCGCACATGAAGGAATACATTTAGATTAAGATTAACATATCAATAACTTTCACAGAATTTACTAACTAAATTGACATACAAATACAGTGATTTTGTGCTTACGACAAGCTGCTCAAACTATTAGGCAATCTTTATAGAAGTGACAGCAGGTTCAGTTTCTCTACAAGCGGTTTCATTTTAAGAGTTTACTATATTTGAACAAAGTAACCATACATTCATATTTTCATAATCCATTTATCAATACAAATTAAAGTTAGACATTTTTGATTTAAAATTTCTATTGGTAGTGACCGCGTATTATAGATCTCACATTAACGCTGCTTCAGGCGTCAATACATAAGGATCGCGTGCTCTTATGAGAGCCTTTCTTTCTTTCTAATTGTATTGGTCGCCCTGTATTCTATGTTAATGATATTGTCGATCCATTGATCGTCTTGCTTTTTCAGTCTCTTCTGGATGAGCCTAACCCCAACAGCCCAGCGAATTCACTCGCGGCCCAGCTTTATCAGGAGAATCGACGAGAATATGAAAAGCGGGTAGAAGCTATTGTTGAACAGTCATGGCACAACTTTACGGATGAAGAGGATCCGGCGAACGCAAAGAAAGAGCCGCCTACAGCTGCGACCGCACACGGTTCAGGAACTAGCAACTCCTAGGACAACGACGACGTTGGCAGCAAAGGGAAAAATATAATGTGAATTGTCGATTAGAGCGAAAGAGAAAGCGAGCAAGGGACAGACGAGCAAACACACATTATTACTGAAACAAAGCGACAACAGAGATGCAACTATAATTATAACACTAATTAAACGATATGAGTACGCGGAGAACACATAGCAGTACCCATAGCCGAAATAAACAAACAACAAAAGCATGAAAATAATAACCGGCATAATCATTCTGTCATATTATTCACCGCAACAACAACAACAATAGCGACGGCAACAACAACAACGACACCAACAATATAAACATCAACATTAACAACAATGACACTACCGCCAACAACAATCACAATGACATCACCATCACCAACAACGACAACACCAATGACACCAACAACCACAATAACAGGAGCAGCGGTAGCAACAAACAACAACAAACAACAACTGAGGCAACTAGGAACCCGAACATCAACAACAACAGTAGCAGCAGCAACTGGGGCTTGAACAGCAGTCAACGTCTGCAATTGGAGACTCATGCAATTTCTTTGATAGAACAGTTATATAATTAGAACTGGGAAAGCAGAATAGCAAAAGGATCAAAGGGGAAAACGGATCAATTCGGAATCGGGCGCAGTTAGTGCAGCAGCAGGAGGAGTAGCGGCGGTGACCAATAATAGTAATAATAACAATAGTAGTAACAATATGATAAATAGTAAGACAACAACATTAGCAACAAACATTTTATTGACGTTTCCAGTCCCGTTGGAGTGGGTGTTTGAAATGATGCAATGTGTGCGAGCCCCTACACCCTGCCCATGTCTGCGAGTGCCAGAAGTGCTGGGAGATACGGTACCGTTATTGTCATGTCCGCCGATAATTGACATTTACAACATTACTGATGAACGGATGAGCTAGAAGAAAAGGCTCACAGAAGGCGACGGGAAGCACTGAGAATGTACATTTGAAAAATTTAGTGCACCCGCATACTGCTTGACTCGTGTCATTATCTAGGAAAGATTGGTAAACAGCAGGTGCGAAGTTTTGGTCTCTCGCATCTTGTAAGGATGAGGACAACAATTCACTGAAATACTATCTAATTGCAATAGAAAAACATAATGGTAATGAATATTGAATAATCTTTGAATACAAAAAGGAACTTCACGAAATATTAACTACGTCAAGAATAACAACAATAACATTAACCAGCACAGGCACGGCAAGAAGATTTGTTAGAACCTTTTTAATGTTTTTTCGAGTTTAAAATTATCATCAATTAAGAAGATGGAGCGAGCGAGCGAGCGAGAGAGAGAGAAAGCGAGAGAGACAGACAGAGAGAGAGAGAGAGAGAGAGAGAGCGAGAGCGAAAGAGAGAGTTTACGAACCTAAATAGGACCAAGAATAAATGATGATAGCGATAACTTTGTTAAACATAGACAATACTCTTTTTCGTAGTAAATGTATTAATTGTCGTAGTAATTGAGGTAATGCAAAAGGCATTTGTGGGGGAATCATTCGAAGGGTTAACTAGGAGTGTCTATCAGACCGCTGTGAAGGAAGAAGGAATCACACTTCAAGTGACAGATCGTGAAATAACAATATTAAGAATAAAAATAATTATATTATAAGCATATATATGGTTACTGTCGTTAGTTAGTTAATGATCATTCGCACGCTCCTATCAATTTTTGATGTCGCTTCGCTTGGCTTTATTTTCACCGCGGCATATATAAAAAAACTCAGAAAAAATGAACGTAATATTAAATAGTACAGCTCAATAACTGTTGCTGTAACGACTGTATATGGTAATGAAGAAGATAAACGTGAAGGCGTCAGACGAACAGACATAGCAAAGGTCTTCACTTGTTTGATTGAACATGCTGTCGTAAAAAGAACTGTTGGGTAAAAAAGCATAGAACGATTTAGCAGAAAATATCAAATATAAGAAGTTGCTCGCTTACCGTCAATTTAAATGAACAGAATTTATAAAATAGATTTGAGTATTACTGGAATAAGCTAAAGAGGTTTTGTTGTACCGAAATGTTATGTAGGCTATTCAAACGCATTTAAAGCAAAAATTAAATTTTTTGAGATTTTTTTTGGCTATATTTGTTGATCGAGGTAGAGGGGAAGGCGGGTTTCTTCCAAGTTTTAGGTAGTATCTTCTATATGTTTATGTACGAATAAAAAGCTCATATCAATATCTCGGCTATGCTCTGTTAATGAGGACGTTCAAGCTATCGGATGTTTGTGTTGATGGAAAATTGCATTAAAAATAAATTAAGCAAACCGAGCTAACAACGACAGAAAAAAATGTACAGGACAAAATATAGATCTGCGAAGACCTGTCTGTGCATCTCCCATAAAATTGAATCCTACGGTATCCAAGCATTTGCCGTTTGTGATAGTTCTTAGGCCGGTTAAGAACGATCCTTGATTAGTATGTGCTTAATATTGATTCATTCACGTGTGTTGATGTAATGTGTGGTGGCTTGTTGTTGCCAAGTGTAACGCTGAGACAGAATGCAGTTTCCCAGCCCAACGTCGCATCATTCGATTGTTGATGCTCTTTAAAGGCATATGGACACTATCACACTCTGGATTACCGACAGATATTATATATTGTATGTAACCATATAGATTTGTCTCCGTAGCGAATGTAAGGGATGACTGTCGCTACTACTACTACTACTACTATTATCATCCATCAGTAATTCAAACTAAAAAAATTAGAGCCCGCTTGAAGCTTATTCGACGTATTGTGTAAAGTAACTAGAATTCCTTCTACTACAGAATAAACTGCAACGCGATGCCCGCCAGTTGCATCATTTCTGCTAACGAACTTTACTGCTTTGATGCAGAAGATAGATAATGGCTGATTATGAATGGATGCACACCAACACACGAAGCAAGGCGATTTACACACAGATTATGGACATGATCAAAACGAAGATGAAAAAAATTGACATCCATGATGATTAACATGAGTATTGCTACTTATATGGCATCACGATTAAAAACTGCTGTAATTGTTACTACAGTTTACTACTATTATTTTTCTAAATCGTCAGGTAAGAACAGAGCGAGGACAGTTAGATGGAAAATGGGAAGGGAAAGTGGGAACCAGTAGGGACGCGTATGGGATAGTCGAAGCAGGAAGCTTAGATACAACGAATAGGATGGTGCGCAGTGGTTTTTTCGTATTTCTAAATTGATCTTGTTACTCTTAGCCTCATGTGTTTCTTTTTTTTTTTATTTTGTACGAAGCTAAAGGGAAACTATTCTAGAGAAATTCAGAAAAAAACAAAACGATCAGAAAGAGGAATGAAAATGGTGAAAAGAGCGATATGCGGCCCAGTGATGTATGACTGTTCAGGAAGTAAGCAAATCGTGCCAAGACAGCATAACGTTTAATTTCCAAACAAACAAACAGCGATTTAACGAGGAAAGCATGGCAAAGAATCCGGGCCTATAATAACCTCGATATGGATCGTAAAAACGAACGCAGTGCAGTTAAATATAAAGGACTATCACTGAGTGGTTAACGGGAGACCCGAGAGTCGCCGAACAATGAGAATGGACACTTCATGGAATATTCTAAGAGCCCTTTTAAGTTGACTCATTTATTGTCGTTTTTACTGCTGAGTTTTTTCATTAAAACTATGGCGGAAAAAAAATTAGTGGAGCCTGTTCGAAACATGACAGAGTCGAAAAAAGTTGGGCCTCGTTAGGATACACAAATAGCAGTAGCAACAGCAGTAGAGCGCAGGATAGAGACAGGGTACATAGCATAGGAAAGACGAACACCATCGTGAGGATGACGACGATACGGATGAACGTAACGGAGTGTATTGAAGGTGGAACTATATAAATAATTGACCAAATATATATATATATATATTGATATGGGGCGACTACGTATGAAACAAAACACAGATGGATAAAGACACAATCCTGACACAGATGAACTGTACTACTTAGACTCTCTGTTTGCCCGGCTCTCGAACGACGAACTAGTTGTTCTACAATCGAGTTGTATATACACACAACCAGCAGCGAAGAAAATTTAAAATCGCTAAAATTTTATCGATCAGCCGTTAGCTGCTGGTTCCATCCCATATAGTTATCCTGTGAACTTTAACAACATTTAATTGCAAGAGAAAAGTGAAAATACTTTTCTCATACATGAAAGTTATTACAAACGGAAATTAGACAACGCACAGCATGCTTATGGGCAATCCCACGGACGCGAGTTTCGAACGACCATACAATGTGAAGAACGTCTTCTTTTCAGTGCGCTCTGTTGAGATCAATTACCGTGCGATATTCATGCGCGTACTAGTCTGCATTCGCAATCGAACACAAGTAAACATAACTGGCGGGATCGTAACAAACAATTCAAAAGCTTGCCTAGGCAGTTGGATAACGTTACTGAACGGTGCTGAAACATCTACCTGTCTGTTCATCATTTGTATCAACTCTTCACTTACGTCGCGTATTCAAGATAATGCAGAGTTGAAGGAAAGAGAAACAATGCACTGCTTCGATTCGAAGATAATGTAATTGGTGGCTACATATAGTAAGCTAACATTCGTTGGAATGCGCAAATTATATGAAATCTATGCGTGGCGTTACTTACTTCGAGTTAATAAAATATAGGCGGCTGTGGTTAGTTATTCGATGAGAGTGTAACTATATTGTAAGGCCGATGTGTCGTCGTAAGTTATAGAAGAGTGGGGCATAAATTTGGAACGGATCGATGAAAGATGGGGCGTATTCCGGGGGAAAGTGTCACGACGCAGTGGTTGAGAAGAGTGGGCGAGATTATAGTAAGCTGCTGGGAGCGATTTCAACAATGATATCGAGGATGACAAGGAGCATCAACAATTAAACAATAACAGCAGCAGCAGCAGCAGCAACAACTATTCTAGCTAGGAAAGCGTGGGTTGGTTCGCTTTACCAAACCTTGTATAAATAAATAACAATAAAATGCGTATACAAATAAACAAACACCAAGATTAATTGTCAAAATGAATCTGAGTATTTCCTCTTTTCAGTAATAAACTTATCATTGTTATTACCTATTAAGAGGCTTTAACGTAGGTATAGCTCTTTTGGGGGCTCTTTGTTACGATTTCTATTGTGATAATTTAGAGGAATAATTGCTAGTCTCAAAGGAAAATCTAAAGCAAGGACCATATTAACGACAGTAGGATGTCTGGACAACAACAAAGCTAATCCTAATCCTGGCAAGGTCGATGTAGCTTTTTATAGAAACAAAAAAAGGTGCAATAATGTTGATTGATTTTTTTTTAAAATTTGTACGTTCATGTGTGCGCATATAAAAAATGGGCAAACACGAGGTCCATAATCAAATGGCTATATGTACTTTGGACCACTGGACTATTCTAGAGTTTAGAGCTTTTAAATACTTTAGGGTTCTCTTTCTCAGTGATTCTACATTTCAAGAACAAATCTGTTGCAATCCGTACTGTAGTTATTGTTACCCAATGCAGCGCCTTGACATGCGATCGAAAATTGTTTACACAGACCCAATAACAATAAACATAATAATGCCAATAACTTGATCTTATTAAAAGCTTTAAAAAAAAACGGATATATACGATATAAACAATAATAGTTTAGACGTCACACTGTACTAGCGGTGCTGTAGAAGTCAACTCGTGTTTTCTTAATAAGCAACAATCAGAGGTAATGTAAGTCTGGCCTTTTCCGATTTCCATGGGGGCGTAGTCATGTTTTAGACTCCACCCTGGATGACCCTTGTAATAATACTTAACGAATAAGAGATGGGGTGATTCAATCTAGACAAATTGAGGCTGAGAGCCAGCTGGGGATTAAAAACCTTTTCATTGTAGCTGTAACATTTTTCGAATTTAACGAACGAACAGTTTACTACGCAATGGCGTATCTTGTGTCTGAAATACAGAGTAGTGTATTCTGTGTCCATTCTAAAGCGTTCCTTTTATCACTTTACCTTATAGACGTCAAGAGCTATTAAAAATTAACCGTAAATAATCTGTCCTGGTACCTAGTTTAGGGTTACCCGTGAGTGAAGCTTCTATGGTTACACATCAACACCAGTTGGTCTGCTTTCCACCCTGCTGTAGGTTCTGGCGGGATTTTGTAACAGCTGATTGGCCTTTCTGTCTCAACATGGTAAATGTTGAATAATAATTATGGACTACAAATATGCGTTTTATTAATCATCGTACATACAATAGTTTGAAGCGCTGTGATAAAGGAATTGTGCAATATTTGTGATGCAAATTACCTACACCTCACTCACTTATGCTTCAACCTAAGGAGTAAGTAAACTACTAAGTTTCTAACATAGTCATAAGTATCTCTTTACGCTAAGCTGAAACGAATGACTCTAAAATTAACTAGTTATTTTCGACATTAAAGAGATAAACTGCATACCTAGGAATCGCATTTAAGGAAGCTTAGCTATCTATAGATAACAAGTCGGTAATTTTTTGTTTTTAGGACAGTTTCTAATTTGAAACATTTGAAATTTTTCATTCGTATTTATGTCAGTAAATTATAATTAGATTAAATTGGAATGATAAGACTCGTTAAAAGAATGCAACAATTATAAATTCTGAATTTTTAACAATCCGTTTTCTAATAATAGGATGTCCCAATTTAATTTTCACTACTGAAAAAAGAAAGTGAATTACTGTAGTATTGTGTTATGGGCACATTAAAAACTTTGAGTTTGAAGGGCTTGCTAACAAAATGTCGTTCTCCCTTCGTACGCATGGCTGTCAACACCCGTTTATCCTGTTTAGTTTATTCATATTCGCATAACGACACGACAGATGTGATTAGAAACCAAACATATTGAAAGAGATTGTTGCAGAAAATTGCGTAACTATACAACAGGAAAAATAGCTTCGTCAGGTTATAGTGTTACTACAGTCCACATCTTCGTGCTTTCACAGCTTAAATCAGATGATGATCGCGAGTGTCCTACCAGAGCGACGATTGGTTCGATCCCGATCCTGTAAAAAAAGGTCGAATCTTCCTTCAGAAATCCATGTGACTTCTCCGAACCTCAAAAGAAAAAGAACGACAAGCTCCGCCACAAAGGAAAAGAGCACAATTCTACAAAGGGACTCTGCTTCGGATTGTTCTGTGCAATCCTCAAAACGTATAAATAAAAAACTAGATTTTATACCGGATAAGCCACTGCGTAAAAATTTTACAGATGCGATGGTTGTTGGTAGTCAATTGGATCGTGAAATCGGCACAGGCGAGTCCAAACAGTCAACGATAAAGGACTGCAGAAAAACACAAAATGGTGCGCAAATAACTGGATTATTTGAAAGTATTTTCAAGGATTTGCACTTGAGTGACCGTTAACGTGTATATAACTGTAATTTAAACTTCAGGAAGTTACTACTGCTATAATTGTATTGATGAACTTTTGTGTTTATTGTATAACAGCAGCTCACCACTTCAATCTATTCACTAAAAAGCTTACAATGTCATAGAAATCACTAACTAAGGTAAAACGTGTTCAACCTCAAAACTGCTTCAACAGGACACATTAATAATGCGTCGAAGACGGCTACATTGGTCGACATTATGACAACAAAACTTACTACAAAAGTTAGCCAAGCGGCAAGGAGCAGCAGGGACCAGAAGAATAATAAAACGTTGAACGTTAAAGAAAGCGACTCCTTTGACACCATGTTTTCAGAGTCAGATATGTGGACATCTAAATATGCGTAAGCTGCATTGATTTTTGTAGCATTATTTTTTTATTTATTTATCATGCTCAACAAATTACATTCAACTGTTTCAACTAGACATATCTGTGAATATTATGTTTTACTTTTGACGATAAATGTGCAACGATATTCTTAGAACAATTACGACTTTTTAATCACCCAATTGGTTTAAACGCACACAAACATAGCGATGAAGAACGATACGTTGTTTGTTTGAGAGACTATACGATTAAATAGATATGATTGGTGTTCCGCAGGCCGAGTTCGTTCGGCACGTTCGTGGGCAATATGGCGGCGGTGGCCACTCTCGAGAATTGGCTCCAACAATGGAAAGATCTTCCGAGAAGATCTGCATCAGCCTACCATGTGAGTGACTGACACTTCCGTCACTTACTGAAATCGAAGCTAACCTAAGATTATCCTATGGAGTTTATATGTCTATTAAAATACAGGTTACTTTATGCGATTTGAAGTTCATAAAATTATGCGGCCGTGTTGTTTTGGTCAATATGTGTAGTTGATAAAGTGGATAAGCGATAAACATGTCATTTGCAATTCCGAGCGCGCAGAAAGCACATTTACTTTTTTACAGTAAGTTTAAAATAACGAAGTCTAGCATACATAAGCATTGTTAAATAAGCTGAATGTGAAGGTACGTTTTAACCCTCCCAAATTGCTATAGATACTTTTGGAATTTTAGGTAAAATTATCGCCTAATAATCTCTATATTTTACACTAACTATGCTCGTCTTTTCTATCAGGATTCTTCCTCGTCGAGTGGACATCCGGCCGACGGCTTTTCCAATGCGATGTTTATCAAAGGTCCCCCAGGCGTTGGTAAAACGGCTCTAGTTTATTATATTGCACAGCGGCTAGGGTACACGGTATGTGCAGTGTTATCCAAAACTAATTTTACAGTAATCAGTCCCCTTATGCTGCGTGAAAGTCGATGCCCATAGAGATTCAGTTGCGGTCATTTTTTATAGTCGTACAGGGACAAAATTTACTTTGAAAACGAGACACTCATGCGTGCAGAATAAGCGTGAAGCACTCTGGTATATCCCTAGATATTAATAATTTATAGTTAAATTGGATATTCGCAGCGAATTCAGCTGAAACCTTTGCAACTTCAGGTTCTTGAGGTCAATTCTTCTAGTGAGCGTTCCGGACGCCGTGTTTTAGCCGACCTAAAAGAAGCAACGCAAAGTCTTCACGTTGAGGGAACAAAGGTGTCTTCCTCAAAGGGACGAATCAGCAGCTTTTTTAAACCTGTTTTTACATCGGTACCGACTGCTTTGTTGACATCCGATCTGTCCGAGCAAGCACAGGACAAGAAAAAACAGAAGGGAAAGGAAAAGCAAATCTCAAAAGAGTTTACATCTCGTAATTGTAAGGGTACAATTTCGTTCTTCTTTGCTTCAAAAACTAAGAAAGGTAATACCTCAGAAGACTCTACTGAAATTTTAGAAATACTAGATGATAGTTGCAACGACAAATTCGAGTGCGAAGCAAAAGAATTGTCGAAGTCATCGATAAAATCATTTTTCGAGCCTGTTGATAAAAATGATGATCTCAAAGGTTTCGAAAAAGAACGAACTGTAATAACCGACAAGCAAATAATGGAGAAACGGTCGAGATCAGGATCGCCTGAGCAAGATGATCAGAGGATTAAATGTTCGAAATCGACAATTATTTTATTCGACGACGTCGATGTGATCTTCGATAACGATGGAGATGAGGGATTTTGGATGGCACTTGAAACTGTTTTGAAGAGTTCGAAAAAGCCCTGTATACTGACAGCGACCCGTGACTATGGTACGATTATTAAACGCTGTCGAATACTACAGGACACGCCCGTGATCGAGCTACATCGGCCAAGCCCAACTCAGGTACCTGAGTAATCTCTATTTAAAATGTATGTTTTAGTTAACTGTCGCTGTATTTTTTTTTGCACGGTAAAAATGTTTGCAGAAGCATTACCTAGATCACATTTAGTCAGTATTCATATAACATTGCTTTGATGGGGTGCCTGTAATTCAATGACCATGAAAAAAAATGTCTTTGTGTCTTTTGAAGATATTATTACATTATTCTATTATTTAGGCACAGAACCGAATAAGCAGATTTTCAGGGACAACAATCTGTTAAGCAGTCAGGCAAAGTTTGCATCTCCCCTTTAATATTGAGCATCCTCATGGGCATGTTAACGCTAACTAGATAGAAATAGACCTATAAATCCGAATTCAAATAATTACTTTTTCCTTGTGTTCAGGTAGCAGGGTTTTTGAGAAAAATTGGGGAAGCTGAAAAACGTGACCTTACAGGTTACAATGTAGAATTCACCTGTCAGCATCTTTCGTCTGACGTTCGCCGTGCGCTTCTCCAAATAGAGTTTGAAACAGTGTCATCTAGATTACCGCAGACAATCTATCCAGTTAACAAAACTTTTGGTGCGCTCCTTTCCTCGGGGTAAGTCTACTATAATTATCGATAGAAATTGCCTGTCCTTTCAACCGACCTTTCTACATTATTAAAGCATTAAGAAAGATTATAAACCACACTCTTATATTTGTTGATGCTTTCATTTTTCTGTGTGATGACGCGATTGCAATTTAACCTCCTGCCTCTCGACCTGATTCCCCTAGTGTAAACACTGCCACGTTAAAATTTCAAGTAAATAAACCAGTTTCGAAAAATGCTGCACTTTATAGTTTTTATTTATTGACCACGTAAAAATACGATTTCATCTATTTAAGTAAAATAGCTAAATCACTCATGGTTGCAGGTGTCTCGATGACGCAGCTTCAATTCAAATGATATTTAAAAAATCTGGTTTCAACGCGTTTTATGCTTCGCTTGAAGAGTGTCTACCATTCGAATTTGAGGATATCGTCATGCGCAAGCCATCTTTCTCGTCAACCGAAATCGGCGAATCATTAGCCCAATCTAGACGAAAGCGTCACGATGATAAGAGAAAAAAATCAAAAGCTGCGTTTAATTCATCCGTGTTGTGTAGTCTTGCTGAAATTTTCGATCAAGTATCACAGTTTGATCTTTTTGCTGCAAGTCTTGACACTATGGGAGAAGAATGTTTGCCGAGCTATGAGAGGTAATAGTATAATGAGACTTATTCAGACCGAAGATATGTAAAAGGACAACTCTAATGCCAGCTATACTAGCATTATAACAATGGCGATATTCGTGGAATATTGTCTTTGTATTTAGTAATCATATACGGACATTGAAGTTGATCGTTAAGGAAACATTATCTACTATACCTAATCTGCATCTGTAGAGTAAAACGCTGGATGGAGCAGCGTCCAGTTGAGACGCAGGACACAAACCCCAGATTGGTAGAGGAATTGCTTGAGATCGGATCCACGGTTCTCATTGGAGAAGCAGCAAAGTCCCTTGATAGGATTTCGAGGAGGTAGGCATCATTATTTCAGAAACTGATCTTTACTATTAGGTGTAATTACTGATCAGGCTAAAGGGTAATGAAAGCTTGGTTATATATGGCTGCTTTAGCTACGGATGCTCTAATCTGCTGTAAAATACCTTAATCAGGTTAGTACAATAGTGACTGTCGATGTGATAAGATGGAAAAGGGTAGAGCTCTATGAGAAATAGGCGTGGTTTTCTGCTAGTTAGAAAAATACTAATGGCTTTGCTGCGAACATTCATGTAGGTGCGCAGATCTTACCGAGGTTGAGCAACAGGAGTTGTATCTGCCACGCGTAGCTAGCTCCCTAGGATTCCGCGACATTCATAAGATTCTTAAAAAGGTTGGTAGCAAGATGCATCACATAATCTTTCACTCGTCTTTAGTCAAAAGATATAGAAGATGATGGATATTATTTTCTATGCGGCTGTGAAAGTACTTTGATTCGAAAGCTAAAACAGCTAGAAGTTATGCTAGGATAAACAAATTATTCTCAGGTGTGGACATATCAAAAGCCTACGCCTTAGGTAATGAAATAAAAATTAGAAGTTGCCGACATTAGATTTCATAAAGAAAAACGCGTTTTCAGGTACGCACGAACGAGCGAGCCTTGGACGACATTCTAAGCCAGCTGTCAATTAGTCGATCCTTAGCTAAACATTACCTTTTTTACTTATCACGTATATGTCAAGCTGAAAAAGAGCGTCGAAGTGGACCTAACAGAAAGGGACGAAGCAGATTTCTTCACTATTTGGCACAAATAGGAATGTATTTATCGCCAGACCAGGTTGACCGACTTGCAACCTTGTGGTCTTAATAATACTTCACTTTGAATAATTAGTTTTTTACAGAGAAGGGTGAATCCGAACAGCTAGAGAGGGTGGTAAAGTGAGCCCCACGTTAAATAGCGAATTCGGAACAAAACGTCGCCTGAAGGCAGATTTGCAAAAATGAAACATAATAGATGCACTAACTTGTAGTTGCTAGAACAAAAATGGGGGAAACTGTAAAAATAGCATTTGAGAGTTATAACTACAATATCTAACCCATACCGGTATTCTAGGAAAGCATATCAATTCCATATGTTTCTAACATCTCAGATCTTTATCGTACGACTATAAAATTAATATTCCGCACAAATAAGTTGTTCCGACCCTGTCACGCTAATGTTAGGAAGGTTAGTAATCCATTTACCTAAATATCTTAATAGATATTTTTGTAGAGTTTGTTTTTGGAAGTAGCACGATGTGTTGTACATACATGTATACATATAAATATATATATATATATATATATATATATATATATATATATACGATGTATCACCGATCCAATTATTTAATCGGTAACGTTAAACACAGCCATTTTTCACACTAACCAAACATCTAAAGAAAAGGTATAATAGATTACCATGATTACACGAAGTACGAAAGAGTTAATTGTGAATTTGCTCAGCCAATGATAGGTATAAAATAATATAGTATTGCGGCAAATAATTGCGCCGCATTGTTAAAGACAATATATTCCCTGAAATTTCTTCGTTTATTCATTTTTCTAATAAACGGATCCAAAGTCTATTGGAACTGGTAAGGCGGTATAGAATTTCCACTAGAAGTTTCAACATATAGTGTTTTGGAGAGGATTTACAGCTTATAATATTGCATTATCTCAATAATGTATCTCATATGTATTGTCTCGATTGGGTGCTTGTCCTTAGTATGAAGAATACATGGGACAGGGTAGGAGCGGGACTTATCCCGAATGCACCTTCTACAGAATCTTTGTGCACTCCAAAAATACAATATATTCTGTATGTTCCAAAAAATTCTCAATTTAAACTGTCTTTTTGTTAGAAATAAATAATCGGTGCAAGTAAACCTTCACCATTTCGTGTTATTAATCAAATGTAGTTTTTGGGATGTGCGCACTTCGTGAAGTTAGTTGGTGAATAGTTACCCTTCCGAATTACTGCCTGCTGCTGAAGGTCTATCTCTTCTCAGTACTCGAGCTAACCAATCTGTTTGTAATGGAAAGGTAGATCTTATTGCGGTACCAATGACCTCCCACGTAAACGTACACAAATGCATCTTTGTAGAACGTTTGTGGTTTATCTGAAGGAACAGTTAATGTGCGTTTATCTTTGAACACATAACTGTAGTCGCGACCACCGTTTTTCTTTATCCATAATGGTGTAGTTATTCTTCTGATCTTTATTGATGGCCATATGGTTCTAGCATTGTGGGTTCTTAGCGGCGATAAGGAGAACAAGACTTAGCTGGACTGCGGAAAAACAACAGAGTTTAGGCATTCGAAGAAGGCTTATATATGAACGATAATACTCTGTCAAAATGTATATTTATCAAATGTTATCAGGTCTCAGTGTTGTACTAAAGGTTATATAGTGGCATCTTCATTAATAAACGAAATCGTGGCCAAATACCCTATTTTTCAATGTGCTAATATATTTAGAAAGCCGCAGCTATTCCATGTTCGAAGTTACAACTCGCCAAGTATTTAGTATATTTGAAACGAAATCTCCAAAGTTAAAAGGAAAATTGGAAGAATTCGGCTTTAGAAACTCGGTAAGGATACTTCAGTCCAGCGCATATACCTTCTATTTTATACAGAGAGCTCAAATTGGGGTAACTTTGACGGGCTATTTATTGTAAGGGGCATGCACTCATCCGCTGCTCTGAGCAGCAAATGACAGCTATCTCTTTCTAAAACAAAATAATGAACTAATCATGGCAAGCGACAAAGCGTCAACTATGATCTTTTCGTTTAGGACGAACTTCCATCAGGGTTAAAAATTTCTTTCTGACCTTAAATTGGCGACCTGCGTTATTGCTAGTTTTTATGTGGCTTTAGAAAAATTCGAGGAATATTTTTATGAAGTAAGTCGGAAGATTTTTAATAGAGATTGGATCAAAAAGGCTCGGAGCTCCATTTTTTTATAAACCTATGTTTTTTTTCTAAGGAAACTGAAAACAGCTTTAGAGAGGAAAGATCTTCAGTTATCAATTGGGCCGTCCACATAAGCTCCAACGTTCAGTCCTTTTAAGACTTTTTGTAGGTTCTAAAATTCTTGGCCCATTTGGGACATTTCATTTTCAGGACCTTTGACGTGCTATCAGCTTAACGTAACAAGTCTGTTAAATATTCCTGTACGCAGCGTATTTGAGCGAAACTTTAACGAGCCTACATCTACTGATATGCCCTGACTCACGGTTACTATTAAAAAAGTTATTTGTGTATTAAAGAGGGAATCTATTGTAGATGATCAGTGAGTAGCGTAGATTCTGAACTGAAGCTGTAATTTGATTAATAAACATGGCTGCCAGGAATGATATTTCTAGGATATGCGAAAACTTGCATTGCAATATCTGATGTTGTCTAGATACAACCCTAGAAGCAAGGCACACGAGAAATTCTCAATTTAGATGTTATCCTGTAATAAATGTTTATTCGAATGACTGTTTCGGCATAAGCGCATCTTTCTAGACACCGAATGTATACTTGTATGATATGTATGTACAATTGGAAGATTTATCTTAAACTCCTACAGGAAACCCCTGGTAGCTGGCGCAAAATAATTTTTTTCCCTTCAGCAAATATTGATTACAAGAAAGCATTCTACCGGCATTGGTCGGATATGAGATTATAAACCATGAAGTAAGTGAACTAATGTTTTTTATGCAGATTTCAAGAACAATGTCATTTCAAAGATGGCTAGTCTGTATACCCTTAGCGAATGAGCTCTTCCAGCCCCGTTAGGTGTTATTTGTGGATTCACACTATGAATAATTTTTGTGCAGTTGCTATACTGCTGTTTCGAAACATCTCAAGGCGGATTCGGTTGACAGTCGACGTAAACTCGGTTGGCTTAGCCCAAGTCAAATTTGGAAGCATCTTTAGTAAAACGAGGGCCATATTTAAAAGCGAGTGTTGCAGGCTGCTTAGAAAACCAATGGTGGAGTAGCTCGCGAAATCAAGTCGGCAGTGGTAATAGGCGATCAATATGGGTAAATTCAGGCACAGTAGTCTATTAAGTCCTTTTTATATGTGATTAATATAAAACGAACGGATAAATGAGAATGTGAATGGGAAAAACGAATCCCAATGGACTAGCGGTTCAGTTCTCAACATAATACTGATACGGAGCCTAATTTTACTCACGCTACTAAAAAAAAAAAGCGATTTAGTGATTTTCGAAAATGGTCAAACTTTAATCGACAAGTTTTGTGTATCAGTGTGTTTTTTAGTTCATGTGTAGCCAAATTTTGACGATACGTCCATGTTTCTGAATGGTCTATGAAGCTGTGACGACAAACTTGAATTTAATATCAGTTACAGAAATATATTGGTCACTATCGATTGACCTGTAACATGTCTCTGAACAGGCGCCGCCTCTTGAATGAGAGTATAATAAGTACATTTATACGAGGTTTATTTCTTTTACCGTAACAACAAAAAGGAACACTGTGCAGTGTTATAACTTTGGCGTTTTGGACAAAATATCCAATTCTCCAAACAACCATCAGGCTACTGTTTCACGATGACCAAAGGCAGGATCGGCCAAAAGAATATTTTGCTGAATCCGAAAAAGAAACACTTGCTTCAAAGTTTCTTCGAAACGCCTTTCTAGCAGAGTTTCAATGTCGTCTGAATAAAGCTCATGTCTAAATAAGGCTTGAGTACTGTTAGAATAATATTCGTATAGCGCCTACTGCGATAATACACGGACATAATAGATCAACGTTACGGGTCTCCCTCGGAACTTTTAAACGGTTAACTAATTAGATCTGCGATAGGAGTACCTTTGAAAAATGTAAATTTTTTTTGTAAAAAAAGGATTTGCTTATCGTAATTACTTTGTTAGCCATAAGAGTATGTAGTTGAAGCCGCGAGCGAAGAAAAGAGCTTGCGATGGTATGTCCATTACGAAGGCCGCTTAAACGTCATGCTAGAATTTCTCTCTACTTGACTTACGAACAAACGACGTGAAACTTACTGAGACCCGTGCGAACTGGTTATGGGAGGTGTGAATAAGGTAAACTCTCGCAATTCAAAGTATGGAATGAATATGATCGATTTACTTTTTCACGGTTTGCTAATGTTAAAAATAGCAGTTCGCCAAGAATACGCTACACATGGCGGCAAGTTGGTTGGAAATGGCTACTTAAACAAACGTTCTGTGGGGTTTCAAGTAAGAACCTCTCCAGTTAGATCGCTCGTCGGACTCGGTAAATAATTTAGATACACGAGCGTCTGATGCGCAATTCACTTCGAAACAAAATAGGCCTTTTAATGTCTGTTCTAATATCCAGCTTATGTAGCATAGCACGTCACAGCGATTTAGCAGTCACGATATTGTGTGTGAAAAACTTCTTCAGTAATTTCTACGGTAGATAGAATCAAATCAATAATAGAGTCAACATATCTTTTTTTTAGTTTACTACCCATAATTAGTAGTAGCAAACACCCGACGATGACAAAAATCAAGCCAGCGGCTCTAATCTTTCTTGACGCCGAGAGAATTTCTTAACAAGAGTATAATTCAGATCTACCCGCTACAAGGGTTTTCGACTTTGCTGAGGGGATTCTTACATATGGATATTAAAGTAAAAAACACTATTTCGTCTTTTTTTTTTGTAGATGCTCCTTAATGATATGCTACAATAGAGACCATTGGGTCACGCGGTCCGTTTTGTCACTGAATGCGATGCATTCGGGAAGTTCACCCTTTAAAGAATCGTGGTGACGTTTAAAGAGCGTTTCTGCACTGGTGCATAAATATAGAGTATCCACGTTCACTGTGTTAGCTGCTCCGCCACACACATCTCTCAATCAAAGAATCTCAAATCAGGAAGACTCTCTCAAACGACTTCGACTTGCCTATAGTTGCGTTCACGACGGAACATTAGCAGAAACTGGAGTGAGATATACGAAACGGTAACGTCGATTATGTATCGTTTGATCATACAGGCTTACTACGGAAAGAACGGTGGGCTTTGATCAGCGTTTTTAACCCTGTCGCAGACAAATCGGAATCGTATTTCTTTATTAAGCTGACATATAAAACAAACTGTTATCTAGTGGAATCTGCGTCAAAACTGCAGTTCAGATGAGTGTTTTAGGAAAGGACTTAAAAGAAGGGTATAGAGATACCATGCCAATGACAACACTAAGCTAATTCAATACTGTACAGAGAGTATATATGTACGCCGACGATGCGATCAAAATCCATTACATTACCTTTGCTTGCTTGCGATTACTTACTCGGGCGATGAACATCAGTACGCTTTCGGTGGAAAAAAAATTCTTCTATGGTTGAATCGCAGGGAGCGGGGGTCTTAGCATGAACATCAGGGACGTTGTTCCCATTATAAGAAACAGTTAAAATTGTATATCAATTTCCAGTTTATAGAGACGACCGACTTTAAACTTCTGCTACATAGTTACACGTGCTGTGTTTTGCGTCTGCATCTAATTAAATGACGTTATTTTTGCTGCGCGAAGTATGAGAGGAGCTTAGTTGATATCATATGAATTCATCAGCAAAGGATGCCTGCGACTTGAAAAAAACACGCTAGCAGGACGTCGTTTGCTCTTACATGTTTACGTGGAAACTTAGCAAACTGCCTCCTTGGATTATTTCGCATTTGGTACCTGTCTAGGTTTTGAATTATGGAGACAGAGAATTGTCGAAGACCTACCTGTACTATAAACTGCTCAAACAATAAATGCAGAAAATTATTCGAAGATTTTCTAATCTAGTCTACAAATTGAAACAAAAAAAAAACTCTGAACAGGCAAAACACACAAAGTGATCGCGTCGCATGACAATACCAAACGGCGTTTTTAATTGATTTCAGAATAGTCCCTTGACCAAACACGAATTGCCTAGGTTTAGTCTACAACTTTTACCCGACTCGGTGGTATCATTAACGTGTCAAATATATCTAAGCTGGAAGGAAAGCGAGTCAGGACAGAAACCGAAATTCAAAAATGCGTTAATAAACCAATTTCACCCTATGGACATCTTCTTTTTGTTTGTCTTTTTTTTTGTATCAGAATAACTATCTGTTTCCTGAACGATGATCGAATAATATAGCCAAAGACGTTATGTGTCGCTAGAAAAGGAAAGGCAAAAGTTAGCATGGCTGCTCTTAGGGAGAGTGGTAAAATGAAAACGGCCTATTGACGTGACCTAGTTCAAATATTTTATACGATGACGGTATTGTGCGCAATGAAGTGTGATTTAATCGAGGGGATGTGATTAAAAAATATTTGGTCTATGGCACGAAAATGTAACATTGATCCATAAGTAGTAGACCAATACCCGACAATATAGATAGATATACGTATGGATGACCTTATTTTGAAGTCGCATCATCGAATATACTAACTTATGCCTCTGTTAATAATAAGACACACGTAATTATAGTAGCAAAGAAAAGGCGCTAACATGAAGTCTGACTTTTTTTACTGTTGCTTAGAAGAGAAAGTAAGTTTAATTCAATGTAGTTAGCTAACGGCCCACAATAAATTCATAATACAATTGTATTTAGCAAGTGATCGTATCATACTTTTGTATTATCTTGGAGCTTCGGCCCGAGCCAATCAGAAAGGTTGTGTAAGCCATTTTTACGCCAGTTCTTTGTAGCTTAACTAACAGACCAATTATTTATTATTATCTATTATATATTAGTTATTTAGCAATGTAAAATACAAAACGCTTAGTAATCATTTTATGATTTGATAAATTTATTAAAATGTTATCAGAGCGGCGTTGGTTGCCGGCAAAGGTATAACATATTGTTCCATAACATTGTTTACTTCTATCATCTCTTCCATCATCATCATCATTGTTTTCTTTTCTCATTACGCCTCGTCTATTAGATCTTCAGGTGTCTATTTTATGTGAGTGTACTGCATATGGGTATGCCACGTCCTTCACTGTGAATACAATTCTTTTTCCTATGCGCGCGTGTGTGTGTGTGTGTGTGTGTGTATGTGTATCTTTCGTATATTTTTTTCTCTAATAGTTGTTGCTATTTATTCGTTTATTGGATAAACACAGCTTAGCTTTACACTAACCAACAGCTTCAGTGTTTTCTTTTATTTCTATATAATATATAATGTATGCATATAGATATATACAGTAACACTCTGTGGCCAGCCAACCCCTTCCGTATTTAGAAGAAAGGTCTATGTACAAGTAGGTGTATTAATTTTGTTTCTATCCGTTTCATATTAATTTTATTATTAATATCATTACTAGCACTAGCGTCCGGCGGAAAAACGATCTAACGTTGTGTCAGCCAGGGGTGCGACCCATTGATCTGACTAATCGAAACAGCTTTCATGTTCTTGTCACGGGTAGCGTCCCGCCTTCAGCCTCCCCTCTTTTCTCCCCACTATATTTTCGCATGCCCTTGTTACAGCTCAAGTCTGTTGCAGCCATTATTATCGACCACAAATGCGCCGAAGTAAACACCGATCTATTTTTGACTATGTTCTTTTTTGTTGGGGCAAAAGGGCGTAACTACTTAGGTACAGCTTAGAGAGTAAGTTTCGAAGTCACTTTTTCTCACAGTCTCTATTTTAGCGAATGGTGACAATTGCTCAATTATAAGTACGTGTAGGGAAACAGAACAAGCAATATATCGCCTAAAGGAAGACGCAGAATAGCTGATACCATAACCTACTAGCTGATGTACGTAGGGTAATATCACATACAGTTGCACACACGAATGCATATTCCATCGTTTAGTGTTGTTGGTATTCTGGTTCAACCGCTGCGTTCATCATCATCCCCCCTAGTTCGCCATAAACCCATAGCAACCGCTATCAATCTCGTAGCTCTTAGGCCGATGGTCATCGATTTTCTCTCGAAGATGTCGCAAATCTTTATTACTGTTCATTGGGCATGCTGCTGTCGAGAGGACTATAGTGAATCGTGAGTCGCCACCGAACGACCCATAATAACAGCCTTACAAGAAGCACCTACATGCCATCTCGTCTCAAATACTAAAAACTGTCTACAGTATCCTAATGTCATGGCCACGATCAGCATCCCCGGCGTTAGTTAATACTGTGTGTACTATAGGATATTTCAATATTAGATGCATGACCTCTATCTCGTTCATCTGTACGGCTTGCGCCCAGTTGTGTTATTACCCTCTTACGCGTTTCATTATAACCTCCAGCTTTATTTGCCTTTGTTTGAACTCGAGTGTTGATTGCGTTGGACGTGGTGCTGAAGAGTTGAGCGATGTCTTTATATTTCCATGTGGGCTTTCGGACATGAACTAAAACCAACAGCAGCCACCTTTGATCCGAAGGTAGCTAACTGGTCACTTACCACCACCGGATTTACATGGCCAGATAGAGTATTTTTACGTTTACGTAATTCGTCACTGTAATTTGCATGTTACGTATTTCTGCCGTCAGTTTTCCTGCAGGCGATTTTACTCAGTTGATCTTTTGCTGCTCCACTTGACCCTCTTTCCATTTACTGGTTTACGGTTAACAATGATTTTAAACGTTCTACGAATTGTTCTACCCGATAATGAGTCTCTGCTGATCTCTCGTTCGAAAAAAGCTGTACAGACATAGCACTGGAACATTTCTTGCGTTGATAACTTGCTCTTATATATATATATATATGTATATATATATAAGGAAAAGCAGGACACCATGATAAATGACATCTCTTCAACACTAAGGAGACGCATTCGTCATATCACATCTAGTGAACATCTTTCGCACGTGCTCTTCGACATTAATTTCTACCGTCTAAAACATTGAACGTATGCGCAATATATATATATATATATATATATGTGCTTTTCCTTTCTTTTTCGCTGTGTTCCTCGTTCTCCGTTTTCGATTGGCGTGGAAAACAGACGACACCAAACTTTTTCTAAAACCCGTGTGTAATCGACAACACTTCCGTTACGTAACATTGTAAATAATTTTTTTGAAAACTTATACCACTAATCAGGCCTAGCTAAATACTTGTTGTGATCTACATTTGAAACATTGCAGTACCTTTTACATCATTCATCAATTCATTCTCCCTAGAATTTGTTATCTGGCTGCCTTGTGAGGACAAGCATCACTTAGCGTAACGTTTTACTTGGATGGGTCTTTTTTAACCTAGAGATGATATCAGCTGTATCGTTTATGGGTTCATACACAGACAAAATGCCAACATCCAAACCTTTGTCGAACCTCCTCATTAGTCACAGTCGTCAAATATAATACTTGTCTTCATTTTCACTCTCGCAGGCTCTCGCTTGGAATAACTCCAAGGGCCGTAATTTCTCGCTCTCTCTCTCTCTCTCTCTCTCTCTCTCTCTCTCTCTCTCTCTGCCTCCCTCCACCGCGTCCTGGCTCTTAATGTCATTCTTCAAAGATTCTCTGAAAGTTGATGATCATAGAGCAAACTTCACTTTCACACTCACTCACACACACACACACACACAGACTCCAACACCACACACACACGCACACACACACACACACCCATACACGAATGCACTGCCGCTATGAAGGTATCTACGCCGCTTTTACCATAGATTGCTACAGTTACTGATCAAGCAAATAAGTCATAAAGCCAAGGGCTTTATTACGAAGCCATTACGCTTAGACATCAACAACGGAGCGTTAGGTTGCTGCCAAGTTCTTAAGTTTAGCGTTCCTTCACTCACTGAAGCTGGTAAGCGCAAATCATTTTTAAAATTCATAACGAAAATATAGTTATTTGCTAATTCCGTAATCATAGAAAAAATGCCAAACCATATGGTATAATTTAAACGAGCGAGCAAAACAGCTGGGTATTTTTGTACGCACCCTTTACCAATGAATCAGTCACTTAACATTTTAAGTATTCTCCACTTATACTGATCTCGGAAGATAATAGAGGAATACCAATCAGAATAGAAGTTAAGTGCACACGTTCTTCATAAATAGAGGAATACGTGCACTTTACTGACGCTTAACGCACAGCAGTTGTGCTTTAAACTGCCCTTTGTTCGTGATAGACACAACTTAAATACTATAATACTATATATATATATACTTTACAGAGTGAATCGTCTTGGACTCAGGCTGGCTTTGTGGCAGTGAACACTGAACGGGCTAATAGACCAGACTTGGATAGAAGACACAGGGTAAGTGGCACATCTTGTCCAGATTCTTCGCTCATACAAAAAAGTAAACGTTTGTATGACTACACTGACTCGTCGTTTAGAATAGGGCGAAGCTTCTCTTCGCAGATCGACACGACGAGAATGGCGGATCAAAGAAAGAGATCGTTGGAATGGGATACGCTCTATGACGGTCACGTTAATCCGTCACGATTGGCTAATCGGTACCCGTTCGGCATACTGTCACTTCACGTACGTCACAATAGACAGTGTGATGATTTTTCTCGTAGCTGTGACTCGTTTTGAGCATCGTTCGGCGTTAGATTCTACCAGAACGCTTGCAAGTTGTTTTTCCGCGATATGTGGAAGTACTAGTGCACTATAAGTAATTTCTTGTTATCTTTGTTAAAAGTTATTGGCAAAATCTATCGAACCGCTCGGATTGGAAATTCAGGCTTGAAACAACATTTATCGCTTCATGATACAACCATTCCTATCAATACCTAGTCGTCGTGTTATAAAACTAGCAAACAATATGTTATGTGTGTTTTGTTTTTGACCTTGCAAAGGCTTTTGAAATCATATTACCCTAACACTAAACTGGCGTCCGCATCAGTGACGTAAGAGAACTATCTGGCAAAGCTGTTTGATTCAGTGCATACGCTAATTTACTAATCTATTATACATTCAAACAAGCATATCAGATGGAGCAAAACAAGCTTGTTAGCACGACGAGCTGAGTTGGGAGACAGTGATCCTCATAGTGCATAGTTGATGGAGAAAATATGAGGCGCTAGTTCCTCTCCTTCGGCGTCCTTCCAAGCCGCATGAGAGTAGGTAAAGGCCGCAAAGCAGAAGGACAGGCGTGATCTTAACGAATTGTATGGATTAACCTTACTTACATAACACAAACAGCTATTACCACTGCTACTATTTGTTCAGGGCACGTGGCTGAGCGTGGTGTGAGCCGATTCCGGCGCATTGTTGAGCACGGTCAGATGCGTGAGTTGATCGGATCCGTGGAGCATCGACACCGAGTCGTCCCCATTGAGCGATGCTGGGGGAACCTTTTTCGACTGCAGTGATTGTAAGTAGTTCTGAAAAAGCATCGATAGCGACAACAAAAAACAAACTCACTTTCACCGCAGTACGAATTTAGATCAGACCAGGGTCCGTCATGATATATAATTATTACATTGAAGCCAATTCAGAATTAGATAGAGGAGTTCCAATGGTAATAATAATAGTAATAACCTATTGCACAAAAGCACGCACCCTGACCAGATGGGATAAAGATTAATTAAATTCAGACGACATATAACACGTAAGAACTAACAGTTGTATTAAGACGAAGTAGCAGTAAGCATATTTATTAAAATTATTTAAACGGGGTTCCCAGAGTTAACCAAAGACGCGCGGTAGACTAGCATGCCAGAGCCTATATGTTAGGCCATACTTATTGCATAAGTGACTTTGTTGACGTTTTTTAAATGACAACTAAAATCAATTGGCCCATCATTAACAGTTCGAGCCAGCTCCGAATTCCATAAGGCCATAATGAGTGCCATAGTCCTGCAATGGTTACTATCGAGTCAAGACATGTCCACAGTGACCAACGCATGCGTGCAGGCCGATTTCATTGATGATGCCGTGCTAATATTAGACCTTTAGCTCACAAGAATTGCTCAAGGAATAGGGAACTAAACCTCTCCTTAAGAGTAGAACTTAATTCTCTGGGTTCGCAGCTCTCAAATATCCTTGTAGGTTCGTACATAGCATTCAGCTCGTAGACTATCCTTGCTTTGGCTTAATGGCCATTCGTTGCATGCATGTCTTGATACTGCCAATGTGTTCGGTTGGGTCATGCCAGATACAAATAAACGGTTTCTCTAATCATTTTCTTTATGCGAGTTTGTACACAAGTTCATTATGGCAGCCAACCAATGATTTGTAGCTTTTGTTGTGGTTTTTAGATGTGGTATGTTTATCTTGTTGTTCAGAAAGGTCTCTAAAGCTACTGGACCAACGTGTGTCGTGGTTTAAAATTAGATCATCGGTGATATAGGTCTTGTTAGCGTGTCAGCAAACAGTAAAACCTCATTACTCTTCAGCGCTGTTGTTTGGTGTATACGATAAATTGGTAGCCTTCTATCTATCGTGTGAATTTTTTGAGAACTTTGTATTTGAGTTCAATTCTAAATAATTTATAAATAATAATGGTGACAAGATAGTCATCTCGGTTTGTCGGTAAGTGTGAATCAGATATGAGAACCTAAGCGAAATGTACTTCACCGATTGATGATAAAGACTGAGCGACTTGTCAGATAGAGATCGTCTGACAAGCTGCGGCAAAAAACAAGAAGATCACAAAAATAAGTTGTCAAAAATACTTCAAACCGTCCATATATATATATATATATATATATATATATATATATATATATAGGCATTATTTTGCGTGAAGGGTCCGATAAATAACGATGCAACAATATTTCTACCTGTGTAGTGCCTCGGAACAGAAATAGAAAATGGGTAACGCGCGAGTCCATCTATAGGCATGCCTTACCGGTTATATGCACAAAAATACAAACTAGTTAAATACTCTGACAGCAGCAGAAAAGATCTGAATGGAGGCCGTATTGAGGATACACCGTTCTGGTTAATTTTCCTTACCTGAGATATTACGTCCCCATGAGAAGTTCGAATCTGGTAAAGATATCGGTATTTTCTCTGCTGCTGCTGGGCTCTCGTTTCTTCTTGTCGAACGCGCTGCAGATTAAAGTTACGTGATTGGCGAGCCGGCGTCACTGGAACAATGATAGTAAATCATTTGACATTGTAGCTTCTAAATGGAAATGTGCCTTATAAAAAAGAAAAACGTAATTGTTGTATTTGTTAAAATCAGGTCAATGAGCTGTAAGTTCAGCGGGGCCATATTTTCTGCTTTATATATAATCTAAGTGGCATACTGATAGCTTTTTTGTGTACTATACAGCGTTCGAAGTAAAGCTGTTTTCTTCTTAAATGTACTCTTGTTCATCTGCAACTCGCATTGAATGGTGCCTCTGTCTGTTTGGAGTTCTACGTCGAGTACTAGCATTAAGCATAGCTTCAGACTAGCATAACGTACTACCGACGCTATGGCCTTACTGATTCCGAAGCCATACAACTGAGAGTATTTGGGCTTTCTGTGTTTGACGTATAGAGAGAGATTTAACGAAACGTTATCGCATGTGAACAGTGGGCTGAAGGAGGTGCAGTATTTACTGACAGGAGAGGATTCCTTAGGACTGAGGATCGGGAACCTTAGAAAACGAGCGGTGCAAGAAAGTCAATGAAGAAATGTGCCTCATGCTTTTTTAGTACCAGACAATATCACAACATCTCTTTAGGAAAAGTACTTTCGGAAAAAGTAGGAAAAGTAGGAAAGTACGTGTAGGGCAGCAGTTATCGTCAGACAACGCTAGTTAGTCCGGTTTGAAGCACAGTTGTTAAGATTTATGTGGTAGGGCACCTTTGGACGCATCCAACGCAAGTATAATAAGATTTGTTAGAGCAGGTGCGACGCGGCTGTACATAACCTACCTCTACGTATCGGAGTCGCTAATATTTGTCAACGAAAGAACAGCTTGCACCAATCTATTGCATAGTATTCTATCTAAACTAGAATGATCTTTTTTCATGTGTTGCTACGTAGACCAAGAACGAATGACGCAATGGCAACACGCTAATGGTAATGAGGTAAATCATGTGTTGCATGTTATTCCAATCATGCATTCTCCACATTTGGGTAACTATATTTTTAAAGGTGACTTTTCTCCTCTTGCTCAGTGCTGGTCATGGCTTGCCTCTGAGGCAAAAGCGACGCTGCTGTTCATAAGCCAATACGAATCCGGTGCGGTTGCCAAATTTATAATAATAATACAATACAATGTAGGGCTGACTGGATATCCAACTATGTGTGCTGGCGAACATGCTGCCCTATTGCGTGACAGCCCCACGAAAAACACGACGTTTTTCGTGCGAGTTAGTGCGCTTCTTAATTCTCGTAAAGTCTATACTATAGATGCACTTGCACTTAATTTCTTTCAAACCATTACGGTGAGCGTTCGGTAATAAGCCGGGCTGTGTTGATTTACAATGCTAATGATTGCTCAATACCTATCGCAAGGCGTTAATGGCGCCTATACGGGTATAAGGACTAAGGGTGAGTGGGTGTCGTATGGAGCGCAGCGTACACATCTTAGGAATAATGGATTTATCTCCTATACAGCGTGTTCAAATGGTAATATTATTAATGATGATCATAATACTAGCTCGGACTCACTTCTTTCATGATGTAGGCCTCTTCCTGTGACGCAGAATTGAGTGACTAGGCCGAGGAGAATGAGGCCTGGCCAGAGAGCTAATGTAGCCCAGGAAAACCAGCATACCGGCTGAGGAGTTTTCAAAGAGATCATGGATAGAACCCAATGGCCCATCTTGGCGCGCGACATGAAATAGTCAGCTGAGAGCGATAACAGCGCTCCGCCGTATACCGATGATCCGATTACCGTCAGACCTGTTCAACAATTTGCATCAGAAAAAGTCAGTGAATAGCCTTCGCAAAAGGAAATTAAAGCGGTAGAGTGAGACGGAGAGAACCGTATGTTGTAGGAGAAGAAAGATAATTGATTATGTGGAGGAACTAGGGCGTTACAAGGATACTGTGATATTCTTTTCGTTCGCACTAAACTACCCGTGCTATGTACTTATTATTTATTTATTAATTCTGATGACACCGTTGGGGTATTTTCCAAGCTATGTATCATATGTGATGTAGGATAGCTAAGTTCAAAAACAGATCGGCTATATTTCTATCAAAAAACTGTTACCTTTATCAAGCAAGATTTGTAGAAATACCGTGTATTCCATAGAGATTTCCTTACCCTTTTGGAAGTATAGGTTAGCCATCGATCCGATGATGCCAGAAACCATAAAAATCCCAACGCAAATCCACATTGTTACGGGTGTTGATCCAAGAAGACGACTGATCACGATCCCACTGATACCCCCAAAGAGACCCGAGTGGAAGCCCAAAACAAACAGGCCCGCATGCTGAACAAGTGTCGTGATTAGACCAAACAACACTCCTGCGCCCACTGATACCCCAACATTACCGGACATAGGTAAAAGGTCCTCTACAGTGCAGATCTGAAAATGAAAACAACACACAGGCAACTAATGTAGTCCGATAGCAATCTTAAAATGGTTGTACCCCACCGGACAAACAGAAAGATTCGGCAATCTATATAATGTTACAGCCTTTAACTTCACCAGGCAAGCTGGGCCTAATATAAATTTTGGAAACGCTCATATTACCTATTATAATTACAAGACGCTCATATAATTATATCATACGAAACAACTCGATTTACATTCCAGTGTTTATTCTGCACAATTCGAAGGTTAGGCAGGTGTAAGAATATATATATATGTGTATATGTAGCTGATTCTTGGTATAGTAATTTACGTTCCATTCGGCAACTATGGGCCATTTGGTTAAGAATAGACATTCTAAATTTATCTGTACATTTCATCGGCTGAGCCATACGGCGTATCCCTATTAAAGTGCCCAGCTCTCAATTTATATAAGCTAGAATTAGTTTAGCTAGATTTGAGCAAATTAACTACCGACGAGAAGATCGTTCTAATATGAAGTAAGATATATTTTTAGAAAAAACAGTGAAGGTTTTTCGCACTCGAATTTCAACCTTTCCGTTAGCTAAAAAATCACAGATCAGTGTGTCCTACATATTGCTTCCCTATTTGACTTTGTAATATTTTACATGATGCCCTATCTACCAGCAACAAGAAGTTGTAGTTCTGTAGCTGGAACAACAACTAGTATAACATGTCAACCACCTTTACCACACGGACCTGTATAATTCTATTCGGAACCTATGCTCTCTTTATGAGCCACTTTTCTCTGCCTTGACGGGCGGAAATTTCCAATGAAAGGCTAGTCTTCGAAGAACAAAACAAGGTTAACGTGCTCTTCTTTTTAGTCCGGGTAAGATTTACGGTTGACAAACCTACCTAGCTAATATTTATTCGTTTATTATAAGCTACCATAGGTGACGCAAAGTGGCGCGGGAACGTTTCCGAGTTGTAGGGATCATACTGTTAGCACACCTTGTTCAAGGGTGACAAATTGTTTCAGTATCTAAATGCAAGAGACAAATTCTATACTGTTATTCAGTAGCATGAAACATGTTCAGTAACAGTGAGTAACATGAAAATGCGGATTGATTTCCGGTCACAAATTTCTCTTTTTGATTCTGCTAAGGGGGCTACAAAGCGTAATTGAAGCCGAGTTCATTGGACTAGCTTGGGATTGTTTCCTAAACAAGTCAAGAGACATTTTTCTCAGATAGATATAAACAAATAAGACTATATTTGGAGGATTGTCAGCTTGATATCGGTTGTATATGGATAGGATTGGCGCTTGGTCTAGGCACATTGTTCGATGTTGTTATTGATAATTTGTCCTGCACGAGAAGACTTTCGTTCGAACGCGACGCAGCTTGTGGATAGCGTTCTGAGAACGGCTAGGCAAGCCGGGTTCGAAGCGGGTTCAGCCTGGATCCGCCAATTGATGAGACAATCTAAATGGTGATTAGTGCAACTGTATTACATTTCCGTTAGAAAGCGTAAGCTCCACAATTCACTGTGACTATCAGTGAAACTTTACATACTTTAGAAAAGTAAGTTGTAAACTTTGCAACTGAAGGGCAAACGTATCAGTCGATGTTGATACACTGAAAGGGATAGATAGTTTATCGCGCATAGTAACCATAAATGTTAGCACCCGACTCGCTATGCCGTATCAGTTTGTACTGCACCTAATATAGCAGTAGTGAAGAGTCTTTTGCTTTGAGCTCACCGATGTCCACACCGTAGTGTTTGCTTTTATTGAAGTAGGCACTATGTGGATGGTAGGAAAGGCACCTACTTTTTCGTAGTTCATCATGTCTATACAATGAGCAACTCGTTAAGCTCAAACACTATCTTGAAACGCAAAAAATAAATGGAACAATATAAAACCTTTTTTTGCCACATGATAGCTACAAGAGAAAATCTGGCCCAAGGAAGCGTGCATATTGTTTTTAAAGTGTTTACAAGCGATGTTGATGTCTAAGGTTGCTGATCTTTACCTTGTACACGATTAGGGTAGCAAACATAAAGCCAGTTAGAAACATGGTAAGTTTGAAAGCTCGATATCCATACAGCACAAACACAAGTCCAAACAGGGCGAGGCAGGAAAAAACCGAAGCAGGGTATGGATCATAATCAAGGGGGATGCTCTCGCAATCGGGCAGTGCTCCCGATGATACGTTGTAGTCGCGCGCCTCGTCCAAAAAGTGGTCCGTGTGACGGGGCCATTGCTCCGTGCTGACCGCCGTCGCCATGTTAGTGGCCGACCCAGCGGTGTAGCCCGCCAAGGGCCCGCCGGCGCCTTTTAGGCCAGCCTGGCGCCCGCGAGGACTGATTGGAGGGTTCTTGTCGTCGCGTTCAATGCCTGCAATTGTGAAGAAAAATGACAGATTACGCGACATTGTTAGGACGCCAGTACGATATATGTTTCAGTGTTGACACGTGCCCTACTGGAACGCTCACCTGAAACCGGGGCAATTAAACATCCTGGAAAACCTAACTCTTAAGAACCAATGAGTCACCTTATGGCGGTACGTGTTCATCTTTCCTAAGCTATAATAGCGCCCTCTGAAGGAACAATTGGATTTTTAGCATTATCAGCCCGAGGTGATCCTGATACCGCAATTGTTAATGGCACTTCCAGGTGTCGAATCATCGGTTCTAAAAGCCTTCTAAAGCCGTCACATTGAAGCATTTTTTCACTATGCCTGGGAGTAGCACTTGGAACTATTTCAATCTCCCCGAAACATTCCAAGACTGACTCGCTTTGCCCTATACGGGTCAATTTTTGGGTGCGCAAAACTTTCAAAAATGCTGGTATCGTCTCCAAGATGAACGAGTATCTTAACTTAGAGTCAAAGTAACCTACTTCCTCACGGGGCGTAACATTTAACTACCAAATACAGATTGTTTCTCAATTCGTGAGTGTATTGACTTTATCGTTGTTGGACTTTCCCCAATTAGTGCTCGTCATTCTGCCTTTGACCGAGGTCTTACGGAGAAGTACTATGACCATGGCGTCCGAGATCAAGAAAGATGGACACAAATGGGAACGATGAAGATTAACTGCTAGCATCTGTTTTCCCCTACGTTGCTCTCACGCTTTCGCTATCACGTTCTTACTCGACGTCCCTCTAAGGACTCCCGCCTCTGCTGTGTTATCTCGGTTCTGCTGATCTCCACAAGAAGTTTACGAATTGCCTGGGATACAGACAGTTTGCAGCTGCGGTTCTGGGCACTCAGCCAATCTCCATCTCATACACGTCTCGTAGGTGTAAAAAAATTAAGCGACACAGAGCAACGATTACGCCCAAGGGACGAGTGTTCGCCCATCTGACCAACTTTTCATTGGCAACTGTCGACCCAGAGGCCATCCGATTGACTCCAAGTGGCGGCAGTGACAGCGCAATCAGCACCTGCAATTGAATATCCGAGGCTGTGGGCCAGTTCGTTGGGTGTCTAAAACTCTGTGACGGTTCCTACTTAATTTCATGCTGCCTGCTGTGTTTGTGACTCTGATCGTAAGTCCAAACCCAAAAGTAAGCGGAACACCTTTGGAGCTTTATTTCCACTATTCGACGGTGAGGCACTGCCCGAACAGAGATTGGCACTGGTCCATACGATACTATCGAAGCAAAAAATCGTTATTTCTACGCTGTAACTGTCGTCGTCATCGACGAAGAAGCACGATATTGTAACAACGAAGTTGAATGAATGAATAATCCCAAAGCTTATTTCGGCGCTGTGGAACGTATCTTTGATGCTGGCGCAGTGTTATAGCCGTATATGCTTTATTTGCTCGAAATTTCTATCTGTTTGCAGTGGTTGTCATTTCCTTTCATAGGAGTCACACCAGACGACGTGAGGCCTTAATAGGGAACACGCCTGGCAGATGGGATCGGTTACATTTGGCCGTCCCCTTTTCTCTGTGGGGTTAGCCTGGTGACGTAACTCGAGTGGCTAGGCACATAGACAAGTAGGCATACACACCTAGGATGACAGGCATCTGCAATCTGCATGCTGTGTCTGCAACAATCATTTACGCTTTTTGGCAGGAAAGCAAAAAAGCAGCAGACATTATGAGTTGGGTAGTTTATAGATGCTCAATAATGGATTAAAGTTTTAAGAAAGAAGTTGCTCGCTTAATTGCTGTTCGGTTCCGGCGGCAAATTCTGCCTTTCATTTCGATTTGGTCAATGAACAATTCAATAGAAAATCAGGTATTCCGAGAGCGGAAACCCATACATGTGGGTACCACCGAAGGTGTATTATAAAGTTTTTCAGTAACCAAATCCAAACATAGTTTCCACACCCAATTTGCGTCTATCCTACATCAGCCTACCCGTGGTCATCCACCTCTGAGCACCTTCACTCAAGTTAAAATACTTTTTAAGGTACTTGTTTATAACTGGGCTAAGACGACAGTAGGTGATTACTATGCGACTCCGCCAATCTGTGACCGATTCAGTCACTCAGTTAACATATAACAGCTCAGTGTTTCACCCATTTGCTGGTAGAACTTTGAAGTGTAAACCAGCCGTTGACAACGCCACCACAAATCGCTATTGTTTTCCCCTTCCTTCTTTAACACTCTGCCTTCTATTTACTCAACCACTTTGTTTGTCAAGTTATTTATCTAGCCGGGCTACAATATGTTGTTATGCATAGCAGACAGCCTCAGCAGTAGACGAGCATCCATAGCAAAATTTAACAGAAAAGCTGGTACTATTTATTCATGATTGCCATTCTCAAGCACGAACCACATTACCGCTGGTGTTGTCGCTGCTGCCGATGTCGATGGTAGCGTCCAGGGTTCCACTACTCGGACTTAGAGCTGCTAATGGGAACAAGACTAATGGGAGCAAGACTTATTAACAAGGCAACAATTGCCTGTTGGCCTTCTTCCGTCTGGGACCGGCAGCATTATCACTGGAGGCTTGAAGCGTACCGATCGATTTTTGTGGCAGATACCCTGAATAGCCTTCGCCTTGAGCAGTTACTCCGGCGCCTTTTTGCTATTACTACTGCTACGAGTTGTAATATAAACTTTTGAGGGCCACAGGTGCGGGATAGGACGTGCCCAGTGAAGAACGTAAAGGTGGAGCAAGGCAACAACAACGTGCTACTCTATAGTCTACTATGGTATATACGCTATCGGTGCTGCCGCCGCCATTTTCAAGGGGGTGCTACTGTAACAGCTTCAAACAGACGCAGTACGCTGCCTTTCCAGTTGCATGGCCCTCGCCATCAGGCCGACAACAAAAAACTGCTCCACCTACGAAGTGCTTCAGGCCCTCATATCACCTTATATTTACAGTGTTAACGATTGTCCCACAGCCAACGAACCCGTATAGTTCTAGAAGTGTGTGACCTCCACCGACAAGTCACGGATACCCACTATAATAATAGCATTGTTAGTATAATGACCATCCCCAGCGGCAAGCACGTGTACAGTCAATGAGCATGTGGGAATTATTGCGCAGTGTCTTGTGTTTGACATGGCAGTGAGACGAATTCAAGATAGCGCGGCAGGGCCGATGGCCTTCGACTTTTACTTGACGAACTGCCAGACATTCGTTCACTCTTCTATCCTATTTTTCGTTTTGTCCTTTCTTCAAAATACGACCACCTAAAACAATGCGGAATAAGATTTTTTAACTTATTAATTTCAGTTTGTATTCAGAGTGGTAATGGTGACGTAGTGAATTGCTCGCCCGTCCACCTCGATTGCCTGAATGCACATCTAACGATTCTCTGACGATTTTTCATTTTCCAGGAACACTCTTTAGTGGGCGTTGTCTTTTCTTTTTCTACCACAAAGTCTAAATATACGAATACCGTTTGTTTCACAGGTGGAACAACTCGAAATCCTACAAACCCAATGCCGACAGCCACAGCTCACTGCATGACTGTCAGTTGGGCTAAATTACATTACAATTTCACGCAGAGAAATTAACAATATATGCACAGTAGTGTTTTTCATTCGTTTACTACCTGTACATCAGCCAACGTATGCGGCCGTCATCTCTCGGTGTCCTTTTAGGGGCTGTGAGAATCTTCGGGCACGTAACAATCCCTAAAGACCCCGCTGTCCAGTAAGAGCAGTACTAAGAGCTGTGCGTACCTGCAAGCCATAGATAAGAACGAAGACCAGACGTAAGCGATACATACATCATTGTGTTCGGATACGATAACGTGCGCTCACATGCCAATTCATGCTCTGTCGTTTCTCGCCATGTGAAGCGAGCTGGCAGCCGTGTTCGGCTGAAGAGTGACGCCTACGAGCGTCACCATTGATGTCGACATTTCGTCTTTCCGCTTCTCTCTAATGAACTATTGCAAAACACCTATTCTCACACAGAACGCAACGACAATTGAGAATATGGCCGATAAATTATATGTTAACGAACCTCATCACCAGTCAGTGCTTTGTTGACTATCGTTCTTTGATGATCGATGTCCCCCGAAACGATTCTACCCTGTATCGTGCGCATGCCTAATGCGTTTCTATAAATAACAGCCGTTGCTGTAACGTGATAGATTTCAAAAACGCAAGATAAACAATTTTGCCATTATTGTTGCGTTGAGCAAGGACGAGCTTCTAGCATGAATATGCTTCATTTGTTGTGTAATTGAGAAATCTATGACTCAATACAGCTTCTGTTTCTGATTTCTTTTTCTTGATGGTGACGCTTGATATACTCGTAATAATCTCATTTTTGGCTTTACCTTCCTTAGGAGAACGTTTTTGCTTGCACCTTCTGTTAGGATTCAGTCGTAGATACTTCGTGGTATTTCTATAGTAAATTAGTAAGTAGACTGTGGGTCCGACGCAAGATGGCTTTTTGAGCACCTGAAGGCATTAACAGCCGCAGCTACTTCGTTCCTGTTTATGACTTTGCTTCACCCTGTGCGCGCGCCTGATCACGAAGCAAGCACGGGCGTAACTCCATGACCCCACGCCAACATCGATCTTTAATGAAATCGCACACCGTCAGGGTACTAGTATGTTATCGTTGTCGCCGTGTAAATCTTTATTTGACGACAGCGTCCGTTTCGTCACATGTTGGCTTTTCATTTGCCGAGATATGTGCAGCGGTGGCGACTGCTGTTGGCGTCACTTTTTACTGGGGCGGAAACCTGACATACCTGATATGATCCAACAGGGATGGTAGAGACAGACCTAATATTGTATTGCCAGTTGCATGTTGCAGGTCAGCTTTTGCCGCCAGCGACAATGACTGATACCTATATGTCACCACTTTCGCACCCGGAAGCTCAGTTCCACTTGGACAAGACAATTGTTAGACAGGTTCCTTATGTATGCAGCAAGCAGATTACAAAATGGAAAACTGTCATTGTTCCACCAAGAGGCAAATGCCACTTAGGCATCAAGGCAGACATCAGACAGGCGATTATGGCCGTAGGACCAAGCCGAAAAAGAAAGGACAGTGAGAGAGAGTATGGCTAGTATATATGTGGTGGGTTAAAAAGTCTGAATGACACCACGAAACGTCAATCCGACTTCATTTATTAAATGATAATACCTACTACGAAGTATACAGACTAACGCCGACATAGTGATTTACATGCGCAGACACTGAATTCCTATTCCATTAGGTCAAAGCAAAGTGACGACTGGCCTGCACTCGTCGATTTTATTCGTGCTTTACTAAGGATGGCATTGCTCACCCGTTTCAATTATGTAATGAAAGAGTAAAACGTCTAATTGGGCGAGAAGGATGAGGTTTTCCCGTAAATAGGAACAGAAAAACCTCAGTGTTATTTACATGCCATGTCTGTAGAGGCTTGCAACGAAATTACCGACGTCTCAAGGGAAAATTCGTGCTAACGAGAAGACCCGCCGATTGTTAACTTGTGCATCTAACTCACCTCGCCCTCAATTCAACCTAGATAATATAGAAGTATGTCTCGCTTCATCGTATCATACGTATACGAATATATATAGGATAAGATATATATAAGGATATATAATATAGTATATAAGAATAATTGAAAGGTCGGATCCGAGTAATTCTGTAAGTCCTCGACGTTAGACCGCCAGTTTGCTCTGTACGCTGCAGTACGCCTGTCTCACAAATAAACTCGTTGTGACATGGGTTCAAGCAATAAAGTTACGTAAGATGAGTTTTAATTCTATGAAGTTCTAGTTACTGTACCAGGCCCTTCATTGATTTGTCCTATTGCTTGCGTATGCACCAAAGTAAATACGCAGCAGCTAACCGCATTGATTTTTTCAGTGATTTATTCGGCACCGTGTTCGCGTTACCTTTGCACCATTTTGACTTTGCGAATATCTTTGGCGAAAGACGCCAGCCGTTGTCCTACATTATTACAGTTTATTACTATAACGTTTGCTGTCCTATGCTCACCTTACGAAAACACCGATACATCTCCCAAACGCAAGTTATAGTGGGCCATCGCCCTTATTACCGTAACTGTGGTTAAAAAAAACTTGGCTGGAAGATTAGTGTCAGAGCAGTGCATGTATAATGTATTCGTTTCGCTATCTACAGAGTCGCGTTCCTAGCCAACAAACCAGGTCCACTTTGTGTAAAATAGCCTTACCACGTGATTACCAGCCTTGATTCAAATTTGTTTCCCAAGGCCTATTTCAGCTCGTAGCGTCCAGTTACAACGCCAACACATACAACTGTTTCAGCATAACAATCCTAATGCGTAATACGCGATGCAAGATAGTAATAATATGTTATCGCACTCATTTTGACCACTTATTTGATCGATCTCGGCCTGATCACAATAGGCGTGGTTATTGCCTAAGCAAGGGCAGATGGACAAGCCACAGTTTCGTCGGTATCAGCAGCAACCGTACAAGTAGCCAAGCGGCCAGCACCACAACAAACTCTCGACTCATTGGGATCGGACATGTAATTGAAGAAAACTGTAAAGAAAACCACGTTTCAAGTATAAAAGCCATACAATTTATTGCTTTGCAATAGACGTGTAGTGCTTTACGAAAGCTCAAGCCGTTGTTGATATAGGCCGAGCCCAACCTGGCGGAAGTGAAACCATCTGCTTTGTACGGTTCCTTTTCGTGGTAGGCAGATGGGCTTTTTTTGTGATCTTAGAGAAAGTGCTCGTGTCTATCCTGAACGGTAACAGCTGGAACCGGAGTAATGCGTTTATTAGCTCCCAACAGATCCCCTCGTCTGCTGCTGCTGCTCTCATAATTAGCTATTGTCATAACGAGCTGATTTCCCCCCCCCCCCCCCCGCCTGACTTCGCGGACGAGTCGTGGCTTCAAGCACAAACCGAAGACGCGGAGAAAGATAGTGAGTGCTGCAAATACGAATCATGCGAGCGTGTGCGTGAGTAGAATGAATTGGGGATGACAAAGAAGGGAGCGACCTGTTTCCCAGTTTTTGTCCTGTGCGACAGGCCGCTTCTCGTAAGCATCACTTCCCCTGCAGTAGACTAGTAGTGCTGTTCCTATCAGAATGACGCTCCTACTGTCTCAGCTCCTGTTATATCGCTGCCAACCCTGCTACCCCGTTCCACCTTTAAACCTCACTCGTTTTGATCAGCTCAATCTCCACGAGCTGCTGTAGTTGCTATGAGTCACAGCCATTGAAAGACCGGCCGTTGTCGTCGTTGCCGCCATCAGCGTCACCGTTAGCATCACGCTCATCAGCTCCATTACCACCACCAGAATGGTCATTGTCAAACATTAAAGCCAAATTCATAGCGTCCACGACTACAGCGAGTAAAACTCTGGGGAATACTGCTTGAAGGCACCTCGTAACACAAATGAAAGGCGACGGAGCCAGAGAAGCAGCAGCTGCCGTCGTTGCTCCATTGCCAGTGAGCCAGGCCTCAATCTCGATCAAGCTGGCGGCGATGGCGGTGACCATGTCAGCATCTCCGTGCATAGCAGTTGTGATACTGCCGCTGCCTCAGAATATGGGTGAATGCCCGGGGAGCGTATCTCGTATCTAGGTGCCCGCCCATTTACAGTGCATTTGCAATAGAGCAATGCGCTCTAGGGTTTAGGTACTGTCAGTAGTGAAAGTCCTAGAACTCTTCTCGTAGACACAAATATGGTACATTGATGCATATACGGTATCATTGTGAAATGACTCAGCATCAATGAAGCGGTCCATACTGAACGTGGGCCAAAGTCGAAAGCCAGCGCAAAAAATCCGCAGGCTACGGTATTAGTTCGTGTCAGCTTCGTTGTGGCTCGATTAGCGGGGTTCTACAAAGCAGCCGTCTATAGTCCAACTATCGTATATACTCGCACAATGCATGTATAGAACACTATGTCTCCTCGTCCTTTTCTACGCGAGGCGATGCATGTGGCTGGATTTCAGGAGGCGGTAAACAAGAGTGTAAGGACGACTTCTTAGATACGAAGGATTCCGTTTATCGCCCAACCCGACCACAGCAGGGTTGGGTCAGGGTTGCTTGTTCACTTTCTTGGTCGGGGAAAATGGCGAAAAAGGGAGCCGCTGAACTATAGTTGGAGACTACATCACAGCGGCTGTAGCTATGTTATGACCGCAGGAGTGTGGTAAATTTAGGACAGGACGAAGCTGGCATTTAGTATGTCTACGTGCGCTCGAAAAGCTCTTGCTTGGTTGAGTGAGTGAGCGCGTGTTACCGAGGCCGGACTCCGATGCGGCTGGCTGTTGGAAGTGCCATGCGTAAAAGCTTTGACTAGCACATTATCATAGGTTTTCTCCTGCGACATTCGGGAAAACGACGATTTTTTTCTTTTTGACTTTTGTGACAAAATTTTACTTATATTAACAAGCATTAGTCTGCTATTGCTGATATATATATATATATATATATATATATATATATATATATCGCTGCGATTCGCTATTTTCTGTTACCGATAATATGGAAAACTCTCGCTTCAGCTGTGATGCAGAACATATTTCTGAGAAACATGGAAAAATCCAAACGTGGACGGCTGTTAGCATTAATCGACACTGAGCAATAGCAGATGGAATCGCAGAGAATGACTTCAACCTTTCTTTCCAACTTTCAAAGGATCCGTAAGGTCCATGATCTCCAGCCAATAGATACGATTTGATTAATATGTCATGCAAGCAAAATGCGTAAAGCTGTACAATTTTCTCTCTAAATAAGTAAAGAAAAATCTTACAGGTTAGATATAACAACAAACGAAGCTAAGGACATACAACATCGAAAGGTGACCGACACTATCAAGGGGTGTAACAAGAGGAAAGAGAACAAACAATTACGAGAACAAAAGAAAAACATCATCCGTTTGTTACGGCAGAAAAATGAATAGTCGATGTTCAAGAGGCTATCTATCTTTTTGCCTTAATACGATCGGCCTAGCCATGTAGTAAAATGGTCATCGTTCCATGTCTTCGTGCTCTTCCTTTGTTACTCTTCCTCCCACGCGGCTGGTACGGTAAACGTCCACAGTCCAGATAGTTGTTTGAGATAGGGTATATAAGAATCATGTTCGGCGGTTAATAGCGCTTTTATTTTCGCCAGTTGTTTATCATAGCAAAGCGCTGGGTCTCACGGGTGTCCCGTTATGATACGATACGAAAAGGTAGCAGGTCTGCCACATGTCTCTGGTAAGAACAACCGACCTGAATAGGGCTACATTCGAAATTATCTCCTAATGTAGCTAAAAACTGATGTAAAAAATTATAATGATTGGGATCAATCAATTTCGCATTAATCAATGCATAATAAAATAACAATCGTGACCATCTACAGGTATAGGATTGAGCAGCACAGCCTGCCTGCTGACCTACCATATATTTACTTGCTCAGCGACAAATAGTAAAAAACGGGCAAAAGTACGTATGTCGTTTCTGCTTGGTCACCGTATCCTCATCACGTGATCGATTTGAGAAGATAGAAAGGGATCGTTGACATAGTCTACATCGCTACTAGCGTTCACGCACGCGCTCACCACTAGCATTACCATGCTGCCAGCAGCACCGGGACTATGCTCAATAGATTAAGATAAGGATCATACACGGGCATTTTCTTGCTACTGAAATTCAACGCTTACAACGTTAGTAGTTTAATATATTGTGATTGTATGCATGCGCATCTTATCATTATCAGATGAAGTAAGTTTTTCCGTAGAGCAGTTGTTTCGTTAACGCCGAACGAGATTTAGATACGCACACTCAAGTTTTCTTCTTACGAGTGCCACGGAACTTCGAAGAAAACAGCGAAATTCGTCATATTAGAATGGACAATGAGCCCCATGCCGATACGCTGGGCGAGTATATCGATGACAATGTCAACGATATTGGTAGATGCACTGCTTCCGTTAATGCGGCTTTATCCAGAAACTTCATAATTAAAAAGTGTGCATGGAAGACAGCACAGCTTTTTGGTGCTGCGACAAATAGAGCTTGGGGCAGCAAGCGATGTGTGACTGTGCCGACGACGCTAAGGCGGTCCCTTCGTGCGCTGCGGTGCCCGAGCGTGTCGTGTCGCATTAATATTAGCATATCCATTACTTAGGACACTTCAATATTGAAAAACTACAAAACAAGTAAGGCTTAGGGATTACGAGAACTACATATAGACATACGACTAGTTTACAGTAAAGGGGCCAACCTGGACGGGGCAAATAAAACAGCAGCGGCAACAATTCCACTCAGCTGTAGCTCACCTCTGGGGATGACCTGCATGCATTTATGGGCCGTACAGAGATGGTTCAACAACGATGATTAAAAAAATCATTAATCAGAACGCGCTTGGTCACGACAGGAACTCAGCTAATTCTCTTCTTGTATTCAACTTTTCTATCTGTGTTTGCTTTGTTAGAAGGTAACGAAAGGTCCTTAACTTACGAGAAATATCAAATTCATCGTCATCATTCGGCTACATATTGTGTTGCAACGATAAATCTCGCTTGTTCAACTGGTCTTCTTTATTATACAGTGATCTGTAATGAGTCAGTACCCCTTTCTAGATTAGAAATATTAAATGTAGCAGATCCCTGTTACCTGTTCGAACAATTCACGTGTTGATCGAACGCTTCAAGGGTAATAGACGACATCCTGACGAATGCGGAGGTACTGCACACTAACTACGGCGACAAAAAAAATCATATGACTGTTTATCATCAAGCCGATATCAGCAGCTGAACAGCCTTTTAGTAGGTCATTTTTCAACTACTCAAAACGATTACTTGGATCGATTTAGCCTTTAGGTTCAGACAGAAACCCCCGTTTAAATCTGCTGCACCATTAGGTGTACGATCACAATATCAATAATCTGATCCCTTCCCGCCTCGTTCTCTTCCTCTTTCTTTGTCCTCTGCCAATCGTTTCTTTAGCACAGATCGGTCTATGATTAGTTCCGTCCTGCTATGGCACACGTTTTCGTCGACAACAGCAGCAGCCGAAATGGACGAACGGGCAGAATCTATCATCGCAACGAGTAAATGAAGACATCGGCTGAGCATCATCCGAGTTGTTACGAGTTACCATTGTCTATAGCGTATGATTGCGGTCATTATTGTTTTATTCTATTAGTGACAGGGTTATTGTTACACACATAGCAACACAAACACAAGCGTACAAACACGACATTAGCGACACATGTACCTGCATATTAACACACACAAACAATTAGTAACAGCAGGGAGACACCAAACCACACCTTCTTCCTTCCTCCGTACAGCCGTTCGTCGCACGCCCGACTATTACTATTGCTCGATCACGCCTGCGCGTACGATACGCCTTACACTAGCCGCTTACTTGCTTGGCAATACCACTTCTTGCTACTGGTTCCTACGGTAGCAATAACAAACACAAACGGAGCAATATTGTGTCACTAGCTTCTTGCCCTTTCATCTGCCTGCTTATCTATTTTTAGTCGTATCGTAGACGGCGGACGGTACGCAACGTATCGCCAGCCACTTTAAACACACATAGAGGGACGCGGAACAGAAACAATACGCACAATTAATTGGACCTCTATTGTTTCTAACGGTCACCCAACGAATACGGTCAAAAACATATACGATTATTACTGATTGGCATTATGTTCCTCTCTGGAAATGATTAACACCGCTTACTTTTGACAACACCTCATTCATAGAGTATTATTAAACTAGAGACGCCTATTCGACCAGACTGGTTGTAAGTACGCACATGTTTCATCTTCAGCGACTAATCTCTGTCTAGATTGTCTAGTTGATTGATTTAAGCCTTTATTGCCATGAAGATCTTTGCTTGATTGCATATACTGAACTAGCTAGCACATCGCCCCATTGCGCTGAAGTCGCTCGTGCCAACGCGGATTACATGTTGTTACCAAACGTTTCGACATAGTCGTTTTAGCGATTCCCACTTGAGTTTTTCTTCGCAACGATAGTGTTCTTCTTTTTCCTGCGATCTTCTGTCTGTTTTTCTCGTTACCGTCATCGGGGTTCGCCGTAGTAGAGGATATGTAGGAATCGTTGGCCGAAAGCGTTCTTTTTTGCCGCCTTCTTAACCCTACATGAAACATGGCGGAAATCCGGGCAGTGTATTCGTTCTATTTTTCCCCCAATTAACCAAGATAGCTGGAGTAAGTCGACGACGTTGAAAACACTAACGGTAACAGCAACAAATATTGCAGATGGCTTTCTACGCTAGCAGACACTGTTTACATTTTAATTTATATAGCAACGCGGCTTCGTATAGCGCTTCGTGCACCAGTTGGAGCATTTTCCACCCGACCGACCGACCGACCGACCCTGATTGCTTGTTGCTTTTTTGGCGGCGTTGGCACCATTGCCATCAGCGCTCGCGATGATTCCGCAGTAGTCGTAGCACTTACAGGCAGCATTAAGACAGGCATCGACACGGCCATAGAGACACACAATCACGTTCATAGGCAGTGGCCAGCCAACGAACGGTGGTACGCGCTTTGTGTCAAGCGGCACCCGTTGCCGTGAGGTCGCCTCTACGCGAGCCTCCTAGACAGCTTTTCTATCCATAATGCCATGGTGGAACCGGGCATTGCGACGGCAGCAGTAGACGTAAGTAATTTCGTCGCCTGACTGCCGTTGCTTCAGACAAGCGCCATCAACGTCTTCAATGGGTCTTTTGCCCACGAGCGATGGCGGCAGCGACAGGAACAGCGAACGCAGTGGAAGCGGCGGCGCTTCTCGATCTTCTGCTGGGCGGCATTCTGATGTCGTTACAAGCGGTGATTATCATCGTCGTCGGAAGCGCCTCGCTGTTTTACCGGGCGAAAGCTGCGTGTCTACGCACGTCTGGCTATGTATACGTTCGAAATCCTTGTCTCGCGGTGCATCACGCTGGCGAAAAACCAGTAGAGAAACAACAAGCTTGCATATCTGTGGGTCTCTGTCTATATGGATACGCGTGCTCGTTTGCACGGTGCTGCTGACTACGAAAATCTGGGGTTGCCAGTAGAGAAAACCGACGACAGCAACAACGAATCCGAGAAAGAAATGGCATCATCTCACATGAGATGGCTGATTGTTTTCCTCTGCTGTAGCAGAACCAGCCCAAACGCTCAGCGCCTCTGGAGCAACACCGGAATATAGTAGATTATATAAACATGTCTGTATAAACGCCACTGTACATCACGTTGACTAGTCACTATTTCCTTTAATAAAATAACGGTCTTTCGTAAAATGGCTACCGCTACCGTGCCATAAACAGGACGTCGCGTCTGTCTTCCTGTCCAACGACAGAGGGGCGACGGATGCAGTTAAACCCGTGCTTGGAATAATCGGGCATTTGGATCTACCCCAAAAACAACAACAACGACAATAAACAAAATAGCGTACACCGTTTACGATTGTCACCAGCGAGGAAAGCAGCTGTCGTACGAACGCGTATCCTTATTCGTATGATATTATATATGGCACGCTTAATGAGGAGAGTTTCTAGGTCTACTCATTGGAGACGCTAGTTAATAGAAAATGAAATGAGAATCATATGCTAACGGAAGTAGAATTACGGCCTACACTCTGACCAGATATCATTTTTTTGTCACGTGACAGAGTTTGTGGCCTAGCTGGATAAGTTCATTTGCAGCCGTGTGCATTTTCTAGTTTCTAGCTTTAAATGGATAGGTGGCTATAGAGTCGTACGGGGAGCCGATATTTAAAAATATACAACCTAATGGATGTTACCGCAGAGTACCGCGTTTAGAAGTACCCCATTCGGAAAGAAACACCATGTCAACTCAACTTACACGATTTTCCACGTCCTTCTTCCTCCAATGTGAAGCCTCTCGGCACAAAAAGAAGCTATATGTTCATATGTTGTGGCTTAGTCAATAGCACATAACCAACACGTTAGCTCTCCTTACACCATTGTCCTCCAACGATTCTTGCGCACGCAAGAACAGATCCATAAAGTATAATGGCCGCGTTCATCGCGAAAGTCATTATACCTATGGTACTTGACCTACCTGTTCAGTGATTCGTTCAGTGTCCACTTGAGTGGATAAATCGTATTGTTGCTAGCAGTAAATCGTTACGTCAGGTTTTGTTGTCATCGTCGTCGTTGTTACAATGACCAACGTGTTCATCAGTATCGAGCTGCCGTGGTCCATCGCTCTGGGGCGGCACCAGCAGTAACATTGGCAGCTATGGTGCGTTTTGGATCGGTTGACAACAGCGAAAAGTAGCGACCTCATGTACCACACACGGCCCCTCTTTCACTTTTACTATAGTAATTGAGTGTTCTTGTTTGATTTCCCGTTCGTTCGGCTGTAAGCACTCTTCAGTGCGCTCATCTTCCCGGCAAAGCAAGAGCTTCAGCGCGGAGTGATACATTTGGAGATGGTGTTCGCTTCAAAAGCAACACTTCTCGAAGAACGACTAAAGAACGCGAGCGCGATCTTCTCTTCTAACCTGACTAAACGATGTAAACAAAATCGCTTTGCGCGATTTATACCTATAAATACACACATGTATGTGTGTGTGTACCTTAGTTTCATCAGGATTGAAAGTGATTGTTTCTGTCTACCGCTAACAGACACTCGCAAACAAGCAACGGCACGCTATGGTATTTCTAAAGGCTCGGAAAGGCTACATCTGTCGTTCGTTTTTAGCCGAAGCATCATGGCAGATACAAGAGAATGTGCGATATTCGCCATTTTAACCAGCTTGTGCCTGTAACAATAGCTTGTATCAAAGCTTTGGATCGAATTGCGTACCCCAACCATGAAAGCGAATACCGAAACAATGACTACTTTTACAACAAAACCCATAAATTTATTGATTCTATGAGCGTCTGAAAGCCTTCTCGGGTCATTTTTCCAGCTAAACCTAATACGAAACCACAGAAATAACAGTCGACCCTACCACGTTTGCTTATTTGTTTTCGTAGAATCAAGTATCACTTTTCGAAATTGCTGCGATGCTTTCCGACGGAAAGCCAAGATTTTTTGCTTATTTGGGACAACAGTCATGCGAACCGAATTGACTTTGAGAAACTGAACTTTCCCCCTCCATGCTGCATTTTATGCTTTCTATGCGATATAATAAATATTCAAACACCTGTTCTCAGTGTCCTATCGATTTGTCCTTGTCGGCTTTATAATGTAATGTATTTGTTGGATGTATTCCTCGGCCTTTCGAACGAAGGGATCTTTCCAACTCGCTCTATGCCGTTCGCCTACGATCAGCCGTTGCGAAATGATGTTTCAATAGAAACCCTCTTTGACATCGTCCCATGCCCACTCCCCGCTTGGACCAGGTGACTCAGTGTACGCGTGGTCCTCCGACAACAACAGGCTTGCAGCTTGATTCAGTGTTTAAAGTTCTCTCATATCGGTCGAGATTCCCTTCTGCTGCTGTCTCTATCACCGGGACCGTCCTCTCAGAAAAAACACCGCCATAGATTGTATGCTGTTGTCTTTCTTTGGCCGTTTCTTTATTGATAGCCGATTGATGGGCAAAGTGCCTCACTCATAGGGAGGTTTCTCAGTTGCCCACGTTTACTTTCCGCCAAGGTTCGACGCCGTCTGCTGTCTGTTTCTGAGCTACCGCGAACCGGTCGCAGCTCCCATGATGGTCCATCTGCTCAGAAGAAATCTGACACATTGATTAAGCTCTATTCGTACGTGAACGCAGAAGTACACAGTTCGGCGCCTCTAGGATTTAAGAACTGGCTTGGGCCTGTGAGGCATCCTTCGATTTTAGGAAAGTAGAAGGAGGAGGTTGTCCGACTGAGTCCGGGAGCAGGCTTCTCCTTCGAACATTTTCTATTTCGCTGTTGAACCTTTCAGTTGATCTCTCGGCGGGTCTGAAATCTGATCAGAAACCACAACATGTGACCCGCTATGAGCACAAGTGGCTTTCTTCCTTCAAGACATACACACCATATTTGAACTTCTAACCATACGCCTAACCGTTTGTATATATGAACGTTAATTGATTAAGTGCGAGTCGAGGTGTTCTGTCGATATATCAGTCGGCGATGCAGCTAAGTATAGGAATCAATGGAAATGATCGTACTCTTGATCACAATACAGCTGTTAAACAAACCATTAGCAATAATAGAAATGGAGGCAAGATTCTTCCGTAGTTTTGGCTTTGCAGTTTTTCCTTAGCTTGTCTGCACATGCAGTAGAGTACATGAGTTAATATTAAAACAATGCACTTTATAGCTTTTATCTTTATTATTCACGTACAATAAATAGAATGAGTCATGGCCTATTTTCTCAAAAATGCCCACCCTCGGTATAGCTCCCGGAGAAACTGACCGGCTTTTTCTCCAAGTGAAATCTTGTGCAATAGTTTCGTCCAGAGTCTCACAGGACTCTCTTCTAGGTTCTCTTGCATACACTACATTGTTTCAGGATGTCAAGCTCTTATTCAAAGGTGTCCCTATTATACGTCAATTGCGTGGCTGCAATTTAAAAATCTGCACCGAGGTAAATATGGCGACAGATGCATTTGCCAGCCCCAACTATATCCTAGACTAAAATGGTACCTTCTAACCGAAAAGGCGCTGCTATTGAAACTGCCGAATGATACCGCTTACCTTCCAAGTGCAATATAAATTAATTTGATTGTCTCTTTCGAAGCAGATCTAAAAATCGACGTTGCTGAATGTTCAAAAGCAGTAATCCTTATTAAAAGTATGTGATCTTATGTAACAAACTTCTACTTTATGAAATCCCGACTTTCATATAAACCTGCAAAAAAAACATGAATATCTTATAAAATGTTTAGGACCATTTGTTAAAACGAGTACAATGGAAATGTGGTGAGTCTCTATGCTACAAGGAAATTGCTTCTTTCCACAAGGAAAAGGAGATCTGAAATCAGTTGAGCGAAATAATCTACCTAATGGTGTATCCATTGGTAAATCGGAGCAAGTCGCCCCCTGACACTGTTAAAGATTTGTTTTCATGGCAAGTTACTAAACAAGTTTACAAAGGGTCCGTCCTATGTCACTGTATTGTAACAATTTTGTAAATCATTTGCATAAAGGAAACTTTGTATTGTATGATAGTTATCTCTCCCCACGTTGTAGCCGACCGCTAAACTAAATGACCCCCCAACTCTCGAAGGAAGGACTATCAGTACCCCAGTCCAGAGTTTTGCAATGGCCTTTGACTAGATTCCTCTATACGTGTGATAATATGAACATATAAATGGCTCAGAAAGTTCGGTTGGGAAGAAACAAAAAGTAGAATTCTGAGCTGTCAAAACGCTGCTGTAGATTGTTCGATCCTTATTTATCGACCCCGACATTGTAGTGATGTCGTAACCATTTTTCGATGTGGTGAACATTGAACCTTTTATTTTGGATTATTACAGGAAATTGAAGCGTTCCGCGCGACGTCTGTTGTGTGGGCACGACGCACAACCTAAATCATAAAACAGAACTATTCGACGATCAGAAGCCCAAACGTTGTTCGATCATTACCGGTTTCAAACCACCGCGGTAACGTTTAATACAAATCAAACTTGTTGATTCCGCGACCCAGCACCAATTTCAATAACTAAATTGTAAGCAGCATTTTCCTCAATAGATGGAGGACTGACGCGCTATTAACATGTTCTGGCTGTCAAGTACAGATCCGCGAGACAACCACTTCCATGTTAATCGAACGTAACATAACACATGTAGTTGATTTAGTACAACAATGAAAAACTGACGGGGGCTGTGGTACCCGTCACTTGTTTGTTGTAGTGCGCGATATTGGGATCCTGGTACTCTACCTGGAATCAACAGCGGTAGCTAAACCCGAGCTATCGTATATCAAGTGATAAACCGATAGACGGTGGTAAGATCGAAACGAACGCCGACAGCTGCGTGCTGATGCTCATCACACGGTGAAGGCGGCAAAGGGTATCATTTTTAACAGCGACGGTTGGCTGACAGCTAGGCCCGAGCAGCGGTGGGCATAAACGTACGTATTTTGTCCCGGTCCTTCGTTCGCACGTTTTCATTTTCTCCTCCTTCGACTGTTAAACTACGAGACGGTTATAGCAATAATAAGAGCAATCACAGAAGCAACGGCAACCCCCCAGTTCGCCTATGAACTTCTGCCTCTGTCTATGGCTGTACATTATGACGAGGTACCGAATATATATTAGTTAAAAGTGTTGCCTGTTTTTCTAGCTCGGTGGCTTTAAAGTCAGGTATCTAAGGCAACATGAATCGGGTTGGATCGAGAACTGAGATTTCTTAACCATCATGACACATGCTAACATGTTGACACTTGAGATAGAGCAGCTTGAAAATGAATGAAGTTCTTTATCAAGTTCATTATTTCACAATTTTATTACAAAATAGACAGAAGTGCTATTCAGATCCACTAAAGACTTCACCGTTTAACGATACTCTTGGCGTTTTCGTTCTGGTCATTTCAATGTGCAAGGCTCTCTTCACAGTGGCGGACCACATAGGTAGAAATTTGACGAAAGTATCGCGTAAGTGAACCCAGATCGATTCGTGAGTATTACTGAGAAATTAAACATTTATCATTGAACTTTTACATTCACTGGAAGCAAGATGGGTGGAAAAAAAAGCTTGGTGATTGGCTGTTACACGAATTGCCGCGCAACGATAGATTCAATCGTAAATTTATCCACAAAACTCTATGGGAACGCCGCGAAATCAAGCCATCCCTAAAGCGATTGATCACACAGGTGATGAAGAGTGAATCACATCTGACACACAAGGAAAAAAGTGGACGACGATCTATAGTAAGGTCCAAAGAACATATTCCTATGTGTTTAATAATATTCAAATGGAATCGCGCGTGTAAGTCTCTGCCGCCTAACAACAACTAATTGCTTCGAGCTGTTGTGCCGTCTTTTACCACGATAATGCCAGCAGACCACAGATACCTTTACAAAAAAATAGAAAGAATCTGGATGGGAAATTTAATTAATGCATCTGCCGTGCGGCCCAGCTGTGTGTCATCAGACCATCTGTTTTGGCCTTTGTGGAACTTTCTAATGATCTTAATAGTCGCAGTGGAGATATCGCCTATTACAATAGTAAACGTTCTACAGTGATGGACTTATGGTGTTACCAGAAAAATGGTAGAAGGTTATCGATCAAAATCACGCATTTGAGTTTAAAAGTATTATATTTAAATATATAAAAATATTTACTTTCATGTTGGCTTAACAGTTAATACTCTTCGGACGTATATGCCTGTTACAAGCAAATCCAGTACGCTTTCGAGAAGGGTAACTTTTAGGCTAGAACGATGATTTTGAAGTTTTTAAGGTACTCTTCTTGATGGTCGTGACGCTCGAGCGGTTTCTGGACGATCGTCTACGCATATTTAATTCTCTATCTATGACCTCTCGACAATAGAGCATGCTGGTCTGCAAGTCGCCTTTCTAGTGCATGGAACGCCCCGTAATCACATGGACTTCCGTCGAGAAAATAAGCGGATTGAAACTAACGTTGGATCTTCGTTCACTCAGTCCAGGAAGTAACTGAAGCATAATGATGAGGCCTGAGGTTGTCATCAAGTAACTAGACTGCGAGCTTTCGATTGCCAACGGTCCGTGAATTTCTTGAAGAACCCGAGATAGTGGTCTGCATTCATTGTTTCATTTTTGGCGACTATCCTGTCGTAGCGGATGCTTTTAATATTTGCAAATATTACCATCACCTTACCTTCGGATCTACTCGACGCTGTCACCGAATTCGACTTCGTTCCAGGGCAATGCCGTTCCCTCGCCCAGACCCTCTCTGACTGACGTACGGATCAGGAAATTCCTAATATACGGCGACCGTGTCCTCCGGGGAGGTCTTTCTTTTTTTAATTAAAGTACCGTTAATCACATGTAGAAAATTTTGCACTCGCGGCGGACCCATTTTTTACTTACTTCCCACATTTTCAGTGTTTGGATTATAATTCTGTAACACTTCACATATGAAACGTTAGTTTCGGCCGACAACACCATCAGGCTTCGAGCTGGGCTTTCGTGAAGTGTCTCTTAGATCGCGGCATCGCGTTCTTACCCTTTGGACCCCGATATCCGGTCACCTCATTGCTCATTGCTCCTCTTCAACCCTCCAATCTTCGTTCTTGAAACGCTTGCATTATTTGCGTACCGCGCATTCGGTTGCAGCTTCTCTACCCAATGTCATAGTTAACCCAACCGGTTTCCATCCGTAAGTTTGCCAACTAAAGTAGCGTACACAACTACTAAAGTTTGTGTCTGCTAATGGTGGGTAATGCAAAAGCTGTTCCATTTCAAAATCCGTCGGACTCGTTTGTAACAGTCAATTATATTTACATGCTGATACTTCACATGGCAGTGGCTGACTGACTACAGTTGACGTCTTGCCGCCATCGAAATTTCGTATGTGCGTTCGTGTGGGTCTATGGTCGAAACAGTAACCGTCAATAAGAGGCAAGACGAGTACAGGGGCTACGTTGGTAGGATGCCACTTTTTGCGGCACACCACCAACAGTTGGTAACGGTGCTACCGTTACACATCCACAAATGCTATGGCTACAAACGGGCAATAAATACCGGCAGCAGCAACGAGAAACGATCGTTATGCTCGTTCTCCTGTCCGCCTTATCAAAATAGTCACGGGAAGCGGGACGCGTTTCGAATGTCGTCCGATTTATCCTACCCATTATAGAATAAAAGGGAGATGCTTTCCAGACAAAAAAAAACATGGACTACATGTGACTACCATTTCTACCAATATCTGTGTGGTACGTGTTTAGCTTTGATTTCATCTGGTCTTCCACGTAGCAACTAAAAAACAATATTTACACTCATAAACCCGCACCGAAGAGCGTAGCCAATGCGAAAAAGCAGAACCAACTGTAGGGCTGGATCTGGGCGTGGGTGGAGTCGGCAGAATCAGCACTTTTGCATTTCTGCTGTAGGTGAAACCATTTGTAAAAACCATTCTCCATGAGAATTTATCCTCGAGTGAATCGTGCGTCTCTGTCATTCTGCTCTCTTGTATTCTGGCATAGCTCTTTTTTCCTGGACTTTCGAGTTAGTGTTCATCCTATTATCAATATCACCCTGGGGCTATAGGACATGTTGTCAGGTAATTCACTATTATCGCATCCATTGATACGGATGCATGCATCGATCTAACTATATCACTTTACACATATATATATATATATAGACTTCACTTAAAAGGAACCGACGAACGCTCGTTTGTCCTGTCATCAAAGTGGCAACTTACCACGTTTCCGATGTTCTGAGCAATCAACGCCTACATTCGGTGTAGGGATAACTATTCCATGGGTAATAGCATTCGAACTGTACTTTTTGACCCGTGTTCGAATGTCAAGGCAAGTTTAATTCGAAAGGGATCTGCAAGTAGGTTGATCCCATGCTGGTGGTTGAAGGTGCAGCTTCCAACAAAGGCGTTTACTCTGGCCTCAGTGAATTAATAAGCTACATCGTACGGCAGATCAGCAAATAAGTGCCGATAAATTAAACATTTCCTTTTACTTCATGTCAAAAACTATCAGTCACGGCCTATTGTTGGCTTAATCTAGTACTTTTATCTGTAGCGAAATATATTATCTCTCTCCATTTAATAGCTGAACTATATAGCAATTTCCAATGTTCAGACCACGTTGCGGACAATATCTTTCAGGAAAATAATTGAATCTGCAGTGTCATACGTATATGAAGATGAAATCATATTACGTATCCATGATATTTGCGTCATCATCACGTGAGCAAATCCCACAGGTAAACGAGCGTTCCAAGGCACCGCGATGCTAACCATAAAAGGGCCTGATTTTTGTAGTGGCAAGACGGAAGATGCAACACCGTAGGCAGATAGTTTCTAACTAACTATTTCAGAACGCGTCCGGATGAAACTTTCGCGCTCATCGGGCTCGTGTCTGATCGGGCGTCAATTTGTCTCCAGTCGTTTTTCTATCAAGCGATAACATCGGCGTCTAGTAACAACAAACAAGTAAATGCTTCCCTTGTGTAAAAATTAGCGGTAAAGAAAACACTGTATGTGAGCCAAGACTAACGTTCTGTCCTATCCACTACCAAATCGCCGTTCCTTCAATCGAATTCCTTCATAGATAAGTTCGTTCTCCTCATTTGAAGGTATTTCAACTTACTTAACGTTTCGCACCGCTTACTGTCACGTTGCTTATTTCAACTGTTCAGTGAAAACTGGCAAACTTCGTAGTTGACAAACAACGCGCCTGGCTCTCGTTTAGTACGGAGAGACAATATTGTCCAATGTCAGTGACGCAGTGGAAATGAATCATTCCCGGTTCTATAGAACGAATGTCAGCTGATTTTTATCACTTTTACGTGTTGTCGTGTTCTGATTCATGGCTCAGAAAAATTTACGGAGGTCAGTTATTGCGACTCTCTCCTGTTCGTCACCGTGCGCGATCGAAGACCGGATCTAGTTGGCTCGTCATAGTGATGAAAATAAATAATGATGAACTATTACAGTATGTAATAAAACTAAGAAATACAGCCACAGCTACTGATCCAGTAAGCGGGAAAAAAGTTTGCACAGGAAACAACGTGCCTCAATGTGTCATAGCGAAAGCAGTTTTTGCAATTATAACGAAAGCTCTGTTTGCGTCTGTATGATTTTGCAAAGCGGACAAAGTCTGTGAAATTTCCAAGCCACTGAGCAGCGCGCACAGCCCTATCAGAGGAAGCTAATATATACAGAAACGCTCATTATTATTCAGTGCCTCAAATCAGCACCTATTGGCGGTATCTTCTGCCGCCATTGAGCACTCTTCTAAATAGCATAGAGGCCAGCGACTTTTGTTAATGGCTGAACCATTTATGGCAGACAGTCTTCACGTACGAAAGCCGACATCCGCTATCGTAAATGAAAATGGAAACTACAAACATCAAAGGTACACAAGCCATTGTAAAACCGACGAGAAGTTCCTTGCTGTAGTAATAAGCCAACACGTCATGATATCAACTCGAAGCGATGCCAGATAAACTCTGAATTCATCGTGTTTTACGTAAATTCAACGTAACTTGTCAAAGCTTCTAACGAGTTTAAAGCTGAACGTTGATACATATACACCCAAACATGAACCCAGTCTTTCACATAGCCATCCAAAGCAAGGAACCTGGCGGTAGCTGGGAAAAGAAATCCCTTCGGCTAACACGCCGAGCACCAAAACCTCGCCGACTTAAATCGTTTGAACGCTTTTTTTTTACTCACGCTAGTTCTTTGCCCCACCCTGCGCTCGATTAGAGAAGCAAATAGAATATATGCTTTCGATTTTCGGTGCAGTTACCAAAACAGTTCGCGAAACCTTTGTGGATGTACGCAAGCGTGTCATGCCAGCAGAAAATAAGTTTTATTGCTGAAAGAAAATTTCCTAATCTAGCTCACGTGACGACATGTCGACAAACAGAAGGGTTTCGACTGCTTCTATTTGGTGTCACTGCGGCAGTAAGATCGAATAATGCAAATGAAGAACCAGGATGAAAAGTATTCTTTACGGTAAAGGGAAAAAGTCGACGGGTGACAACCCATCTTCTCATCGTGAATGCTAATAGACCGTTCCACATTGATATTGTACACAAAAAAATCCCACCCAATGTCTTGCTTCTACAACGGATCAAACCGTAAGATCTATACGCTACCGATTAGCAATACTTGTGATAAACAACTTATCGCGACGCTACAAAAGTTGAGCGAAGAAAAACAAAAGACCGGATCGATCCGCACAAAATGTCATGCAGTTTTTGCTTGAACCGGAAAAGAGGGTAAACACGCCTCTATCTGCTTGTACCGCCTCAACGAACGTTCCAAGTTCTAAAAGTAAACATGTGCAAAATAGAAATCGAGGGATGTGTAAGCGCGTCGAAATGTGTAGACCTGTCTTTCGTACCGTACTTCTCTGTCAGTTTGCGTCGCCACTGAAAAAAGTGGATCCGCCGCTCTGTTACTATATCGGCACGTTTTCGTGCCAGCTCTAGGCTTCCCGGTGGCGTCTCGACTCACTGCTTTACCCCTAATCTGCCGCCAACCAAAGAAGAGAGCTACAACCACTCTGCGATTGTAGCTACACGCAGTAACTAGGAAGACTCAGCAATAGCTCGTCGGACCCAAATGCGGCTTGGCTAGAAGTGGCTACGATGAGCGACACTCATCACAAGAATATATCAAACCTTAAATTCGTATTTCCCGCAGTTCCTTCCGTTCCGACAAGCGGGTCGCAGCAGACGCGCGGCAGAGGCGACGACGACTGGCTGCGGTAAAGGACGGACGCAGGCCGCATTATCGATGCGATGGATGTTGGATGAACGTCGTTACGGCCACTTCAGTCGTGTCGTGGGCCGAAATATTGAAATCGCCGTTAAATAGCAAACGACTGCTAGGTGAACTCGAATAGACGTTTTGAGCGTCCGCAGTAGATGCATCAAGTGGCATCTCCCTATTAGGAAATATCGATGATTCTCTGAGCGCCTTTGGGATTCAGCCTTTTTGACACTGACAGGTTGAATCCCCAGAGATGTTTGCGTTGAGACAGTAGAGGGAAACAATTTACGAACGTCGTTGGCGGTATAGGCGCCGCTGCACAGCTGTTGTCTTGGAGCGAAATGAGGCTCAGCGGGGAGAGTCTGATGGATGAAAAGCTTAAGCCAGGCCGTGTTCGACATGAGCATAAGTTAAGTTACAGTCACTGATACGAGTAACAGCAGACACCTGATGCGAACAGTGATAACGTCGCTGTAACGCCTCGTGGGTCCGTTTCAATAATCACCGTAATAATAACAGTGATACGGCAATTACCAATACAATCTCCATACGAGCAAAGCAACTAATGATTAATTTCATTATTTCTAATATCTCAAACTTGTTTTATCAATATTTCTATATTATTAAAAGAATGTTCTTTTTCTTCTTTGGCTCGGTGCATATTTTTTTTTCGTCTATTCAATAGCCTATATGGCCAGCTTCTCTCGAAATTCATTCAGAAGGCCTTCTGCGCATAGAAAAACTACTGTCGTTTCTTGACTAAGGATAATAAATTAACTACAAATAGGGAAAAACATATCACCGTAGACACGTTTCTACAGCTTATGCAAAAAACACTCGTCTTTTACTTGCGCTCCACTCAAACTACCTAAGCGCAATATACTATGTGATATCTGGCACCATAGTTATTCTTTAATAACAAAATACATAAAAAAATGTCGAGAGCTAGAGCAGTCCGCTCTGCACTGAGCTGAGCAAGCACTTCCAAAAGCGTCAACGTTCGATGGTAGGTAAGCCTGGGGAGTGTCACAATGAGTTTAATACTATACTGCTTCGTTCACTTCAACGAAAACTCCCCACCGAGAACGAAGAAAGTCGTCAACTTCGAATCATCGTAACTATACCTGTCAGCTTTTCGTTTGTTCCTTATACCGCGCTTTTTGAAACGTATGTTCTTTACCCACAGATCATAGCCATGTGTCGACGCTATGAAACTTGTATGCTTGTTCAACCTACTGACGAAACTGACCGGCCGACGCCACAGCGTTCATGTAGCTGGTCGGCTAATCTCGTCGCTAAGATAACGTAAAAAATCGTGGGCGTTACTAGAAAAGGAGCAATTGTCTTAACAGGCCTGCAGATGTTTCTCGTCTGTTAGCGTATACTTCAATTTCGCATGTTGACTTGAGGTCGCCGAGCATGACGTGATTCTGGGTCAGCATAGGTCTACTCGTCGCCGCTTATTTCTTAAATATGTATATGAATGTGTGTGCAGATCCAGGTTCCTCATTGACGACAATGCACAAAAGCCCTACCAAGTCATCATAATTTGCTTCGAAAAAGACTCATATACGCGACGGTAACTGCTGCATTGAACGGGATTAGCCAGAGGCCTGCAGTCATATCGCATCTATGCACACCTACAAGATGACCATCGTACTTTTATGCGCGAATACTGACGATGCACACAGGTCGAGGTGCTAATCAGTGCTTATATTAAGAATCGGATCTTTTCCATGGATTTGTGAATCACTTTATTCTAGATAACGAGGATCGATTATTGGGCATCTGCTAAACAGTAGCATATGAGGGCATTTTTGCCCAAATATAGCTAGCGCTTTATTTGCGCACACACAAACCGCGTGTTGAATCTTTTATGGACATTGACACATTCAGTCGGCTGGTGCTATATACCGTTTCAAATATACAACTATCTTATTTCGATACGAATTAAATGGCGATGATTCTTCAGCAGCACGGCCTAACCTGAAAATAGAAGACAAAGATTTCATTAATCGCTTGTTCTTTAAATTGCTTCCTGGCATTACATAGGTATACTGCTAAGATACATAGGCTGTTGAAAAGAATAAGTTCTCCTTCAATATCGGTGATTTACGTTCATAAGCCATTTCTCATTTTTCAGTACAGCTCAAACAACAGTGCCTTGATGGACAACAGAGAATCACCAATAACAGAGGACCAGAACACGCTATAGCCTGCTAGCCATAATGAAAAGCCTGACGTAAGAACATATAAATTTGAACGCTAACGATATCGAGCTATCATATACGTTACCCATCATGATTGTTATTCTTCAGTGTATAGAGAAATATACGTCCACGAGGTAAATTAGAACATTACGGCCTTTGTACGCGTACAAAAACGCATCGCAGATGGCAGGCTGATATTACTGATTGGACTGTGTTTCAACTCAACGGTGCCTGACAATGTAACGCCTCTCGTTGAACACTGAAAAGTATGATTAGCTAACGATTATGTTGTATTCCACTCGTATAAACATGCATTACGTTGTTGTTATTATACTGAGGGCGTACCTTTAAAGTGGACAGGGTGACTGTTGCCGTATCCGTGTTTATTCAGTACTGATTGAAGCGATTGGCGCTTTCATATTACCTATATGTGAACAGGCCATCTAGAAAGCATTTAATGTAATGTTCCAGTAATTGCTTGCTCTTTTAAGCTGTGTGCGTACAGGTGCAACAAGGCTTTTTTAGTTTTTGCTGTTGCGATGTAACTTTAATTAATGGCCAGGACCAAAGCTAATTAGATTCATTTTGTGACAATTCTTCCTGACAAGGCCATCTATCAACACTAGGCAATTTTTGCTTTTGTATTAACACGCTACATATACAATAGCGTTGCAATGTCGCCATGATGGCCTTAGCAGACTGACCCAATTAAAGAAAGATGCTTCTTGATCAGACAGATACGTCTGGCACAAAGTTTCTAGTGAAACCTCTCATCATTGCATAGATCGTAGAATCGTCATTTATAAGTCTTCTCCTATAAAGCGATCACGTTAGAGTGCTTCCGAAACAGCTGCAACAGCCAGCCATTGACAAGGAGGACGTCTTGTTCGTAGCGATGAAAAATCCAATGGAAGGAACAAACATACGTTCTATATACTGGCCTCATTTTCCTTGCAGTTATAATGGTAAATGGTACTATACAACATGGTAGATAAACCTCAGTTAGAGCTCTGCGTACGTCAGCAAACAAAAGGCTGCTTATTGCGTCGCATTCTTCTAGGTTGTAGGTGTTAATAGGTCGATTCACCACCTAACCACTTGCTTCGCAAACCAGCTAGCGGTTGATTATTATTGTGGTGACGTAAGCAGTCATCACCTGGGTTCTGAAACAAGCATCTTCCGTATCCTTTTTTTTCTCTTTGTCTACGCTAGGTACTTATCCATCGAGCACGATATCAAATTTTCCGAATTGTAAGGTCATCTGGGTCTATCCGTATTCGCAAACCGGTTAGCCATAACATATAATTATGAAAGCGCATTATCTATTTATATCTAATACATAGGTTGTTATAACTAGTATCTCTGTTATCTGCTCCGGAACTAGTCACTATATCCTGGTGTTTTGTCGTGTACGCGTGTATCTGTTTGTTTGTCCGCACATCAGTTAGTCTGAACTGAAGAGCCATTAGCATCATTCATTCAGCCATCCTTACCAAGATGTCCAGCCGTGCACTCCGACCTGCCTTTGCCTTGTACGATGTGAGTCAATCTGACTAGAGCGTAATACGTTTCACGTCATTTCAGTGTTAGTAGAGGAGACGACCGAACGTCAATGGACGAAGCAGCAATAGCAAGAAATCAGTAGTTTACAGCCAATGCGGTTCAGCTTCCTTGTCCAGATTAGTAGCCAACATAAGTTCACTAGCTACTTGGACGTATAAATAAATGTAAATGATACGACTAACTCGCAAACGGGAGCGATTTTCGTCTGATCGCCGCCAGTCACTGGCAGTTGTTTGGGCGACGGACGTTTTATTAGACGTCTCCCCGCTGAGGAGAATGCCGACCGTGACGCTGGCGCCAGCGTCCAGCATTCTACACACTGGCGCTCAGTCATAACAATACGCTCAACTGCCCAGGCGTCATTACTATCTCAACTGTGACCAGCACCTTTCTTTCTCTCTGCCATCAGCGGCTTTTTGCGCAGTGCAGAGCAAATGTTGATTGATAGAGTCAGTTGGACGTAGCAGTTTTATTACGGCTCAACATCGCCAAATCGGATAAGAGGCATCATTCGGAAGGGACTTGCTAGTAGTAACTTATAAAAGCGAAAATGGCCTGAACAAAAAAGAAGACATCAGGAAAAGAACGCGTTTAGAATACATAGAGTTTGACAATCATTGTCATTAGCGCAATGGTGTGGGTTCCTGATTGGACGCTTCAGCTCGACAGACGAACGATAACGATGACATTTGCTTCGCGAAGTGAAATCTTGTCTGGGAGACAAAAAGCGCAATCAACAATAACGACTCAATGTGCGAAGGCCTTGAAGTGAAGTAGCTTCGGTGTCTCGTGTGCACCACTTCGTTCTCGCTGAACCCACCGTTCCGGAAAGACACTTCCGTTTTACTAATAGACGATTCATAGAACGACACAACTTTTCGCTCGTCATAAATCGACTCAAATGGACTCTGCAGTCTCTGACGCTTAAATTTTCATGATACTAACAACAAGAATCATAATAATCACGTTGACGACACATGGGCATGTGTTTAGCAATTTCGTAATATTACACACTTGCTTCCCTAAATAATACAAACGTCACAGCCGAAATAACTTAAGGTCCCATGCAATAGTAGAAGTATGTTGCAATTGTTTAGCTGGGTACATTTCAACATGAATAGCTGTCTAGCTACAATAAGTTTCTAATTAAGTTCGTGCGGCGAGTGACTAAATGAAGTTACCTCACAAACTTTGAAAGGCGGCAACTTTTGTCCCACACGGTTTCATTGATTTAGTGATGGTAAAAGCACGCCAGAGGTAAGCAAAATCAATTCGTCAATGTTGATACCGATGGTCGACGTCCAAGCCGACTGGGTACTTCTAGTTGAGATACTATCATGAGACGTCACTTTTGACGTAGGCGCAAACCGTCGCGCACAGCTCGCGGTAGGTGAAAGTAATTGCCTACGCGCTATTTAAAAAGTTCAAAATGATTACATTATTCCTCAGTCCAATAGAGTGATTAGTAGTTATATGAATCTAAACTTTACAGCGGCCGATGAACGAGATTGATCCCTTGTACCCAGCATGTAGCCAGGTGTTTGAGATTTCCGGTTACCAGAAGCCATGCTATGACACGTCAAAAAACAACCCGTGCCACTCACGTTACCAAACAACGGATGGACAAATATATATATCTGTTACCGATAAATTGTCTCAAAATATGCGACCCTCTTCTCTTTATATATATTAGTGACTATATGCGCGTTATATATAGCATCCTTAATTACCGACCCGTGAACTCTTTGTCGCTATCGGTTGTTACAGTGAGACGTGTATAATATTTTACCATGAAATAGAATGGATCGCACCACATCGTAAGGAGCAGTAACGACCGCAGGACCAGCTGTCTATTGGTCCTAGCGCTTCCCAGAAAAGAATGAGTGCTCAAGAAGACCCGAGCAATGTGCGCGTTGTCATTCAACTCTGCGTCTAGAAGAGTTTGTCGTCGCTGATCGGAAGGGATGTATGCACACATTGAATGATGTTAAAGGTTCATTCATTGATCAATCAATGTCGTCAACTAGCCTGTAGAAGATGAACAATAGATTATTAATGGTTATTTTGATGGGTTTACATTATTATTAGGGGTTCGCTGATTTTGTACAAACGCTTTGCTAGGTATCGTCATTGTTACTAGCAATTCCAATCATGATCTTAGGCGTTGCCATTGTTGTGTAATTATAACCATCTGCACGCATCGCAGTCATGGTCGTAACAGTAAAGGGAACAGTTCCGGAGTCAATAGCTAGGGTTAGGAGGTGCGTTGGAAAGCGGAAGTTGAAAATTTTTGGTAAGCCTTCCGACAAGCAACATTGAAAGAGGAGGGCACAGAATGGCTTTTGCCATTGAGAAGTCATAATCGCAAACGATAGCGATGGCGGGCATCGTTTGGGTCAAGTAGTCTAAATATATCTGCCCAGGAAATCTGCGCAACAGAAACAGCGCAGCAGAACGCGCACCGGCCACGACCGCGGATGCCGGGCGGCGTTTCCGTCACCAGCGCTGCAGCTAGAATGTTTAAAGCTGCTAAATAAGAAAACAATGGCAAAAATGAAGATCTCAAAAACGATGAATATTACCTCGCGTTTTTTTGATACCGGTTTTGTTGTTGTCTCAATGACCAATAGTTAGTTCGTTGACCGAACGAGAGAAGTTCGGACGCAAAGGCGTCAACTGACCTGAGAGAGATGATACTCTATGAAAGAGAAAAAAAGTGGTGGAATCCGCCGCCGTTAGACGCACTTAACTTTTTTTTTTAGGAACACGTTACGGACAAGTGTCCAGGCAAACCGAAACGAATGGATAGGTACCGTTGGCCGGGTTAACCGCGTTCGAAACTTAATAAGTTATATAAGAACAGCATAAATATCGCTAGTTGTAGATGCCTGCCGTAAAACAACCACAAGGGTCTAGACATGACGTTCCAGAGTGCTTGCGCTAGCAGAAATTATAACAGTGGGCAGCGACCCTCCGACATTTTACCTATCTAGACTCCTACAAATGAACAGACGCTACTCATTGTGGCTGATGGTGATCATAGCCATCACAACAGTTACAATTACTCGAAAATCAAAAGAGTGTATTCTGTAGTATGTATATAAGTCAGTTGGGGACCGATTCAGCCTATTTTCGACCACTATAAACTAGAGCTATCGATATACTGAACGAAAAACTAGGCATCCATTGGCGCATAGAATAGGCTATGTACTAACACGTTTCAGACATTGCCATAGTACAACAACAATGTTAATAACAACGTTCAATCTAAAAGTAAATGTAAACAAAAACGTCGGCGGGTAACTTATCACAAACTGTCGTAGGTCGCTATGGTCGTAAGCCTCAGCCGTCAACGTAACAGGAGCACTAAGCGGCCGTGAAGCTGCCCATCGTCTCTTGTAATCATATCCACATCTATCGGACATTGAACGCAAACACACAAAGAAAAACACTGTTCGCCTGCTGCCTATCTACGAATGATACCTGATAATTTTATCATTTTGGTCGACGTTCATGGGGTTGTTTCTTATGGACAGATGGACATAAAACTGACGATTCCAAACCGTAATGGGAATCCGCACCTAAGCAACACTTGAGGAGGACAACAGCAGTTATCGTGTCCAGTGCATTTGTACAATATTGAACAATGCTTAAACACTTTATTGAACACAGAAAGCCCATCCTGCAAAGGCGTCCCAGTCTAGTTTCGCTTCGATCTGAATCACATGGTTGCCTCTCACCTGTTACCGCTCCTATATTTCTCAACGGCCCAAACCGTCGTGCGAACGATAACGCGGCAAAGGCGGCGATAAGCCAAAATTGAATAGGCGGACAAACCTTTGTCGTCTCCTTGTTGATAGCGTCATCGTTGAGCGCTAGATCCAGCAGGACAGAAAGAGAGGAACACCTTAACGGCGCCCGAAGCGCAGGTTACCGTTGCTAGGTGCTACCATTTACTGCTCAGCTCAGGTTAATCCGGCTCAACAACTGATCGCCAGGATTGGTCCTGTCCATCAAGAACTAGCTTTTCTCTGGAGCGATAGGGGGTCGTCTAGGCGGTCGCTGGTCGCTAATACTGAACTTAATATTGGTAGCCCCAAACAAGAACGTCGTTAGAGAATCGGTGCTTTTGTGCACTGGGAAATTTCCTCCGATGGAGAACGATCGAATAGTTTGACGGGGGCAGCGATGACTACCGCCGTAGTCGTTAGGCTCAGTTCTTCTCGTCCATCTACCAACGGCTCCGTAATGGCCAACGAGGCTCACGTTCGACCGAAACGACGACATTCAACACAACCAATAGTAAAATAAAAGCACCGCTATCGAATAGAGGTACAGCTGCGAGCACGCGCTATCTGTCGGTTTGCTCCTCATCTTCGATTTAAGGGAGAATATCGACCCACAAAGTGCTAATGGCATTTATAGCAGCCTATACACATCGTAGGCTTTACCAAGACGGATGATGATACCTCTTGGCTCTTTTCAAAATCAGATCATAAAAGGTTGAAAAGGCTGCAGCGAATACCGGAAATTGCCCCGATCACAATTTACTAAATGTACATCTATCGTGCTCATACGAGCGGCATCGAATGGCGTATGAACTTTACATACAGTTGTACGCAAATCATTAGACGAGTGAAAAGCCACTACTTTACCATACGCTTCGATCGATAGGCACCAATAAAATTAGGAGAAGCCGTCACGCTTATAATAGCACTCGAAGAACGGTAGAAAGGGAGAAAATATCGATGGCCGGTAGCACGTCCGGCTGACTGAGCATTCGGATGGCCTCCACTGTCCTGTGATTATTATGGCAGGTTCAGCGGTGCTGTTGCTACTGCACAGCCGAGCGAGTGGACGTCAATTGAACAGGCTGCACTGTCTTTAGAGTTTCTGCCGTCAGCCGTCAAAAGCGACGCAGCTCTCTTCAATTATAAGACCTGAAAACGGTTTGCCATGCCCAGATCATGTCACCACAGCAAATCATGAGACGCGTGAATAAACGCGTCGATCGTAGTTGCATTGCTAATCGAGGACGTGGCGTCCGTCTGCGCTGTAACTGCCGCCAGTCGCAATGGTCCTTGTCAAAGGTCTGCTACCTCAATCACAGACCGACCGGCAGACGGATGGACTGCCATCGAAACGGATGCCGGTCGGTCAGCAAATGCCCCCAACTACTCATTGTGATAGACAGCTGAACAAAGTACTAGCGAACTAGCCCACCGGGGCGCAAAAGTCTCGCTCCGTCCAATTCGCCGATTTCAGTTTTAATGCTGAATGTAGGGCTTATGCTCGCGGGAGAGTCTCGAAAAAAAGTATAGTACGCACTTACGTCCGCTCACCATAAAAGGTCCATGTTTGTCTTCCTACTGTGTCGGCTCGTTGGCTAGCGTTGATATACGGCCTATATGATTATGTTGTAAGTGATAAATGCTAATAACTGTGTGTCACCTATTGACAAATGGTCACCAGAGATATACATACGAATACAGTGAGGAACGATTGCCTTACATTATATATAAGAGAGGCTTAAACCGCGGTTCGCTCACTCTAGGCCCATTTTCGAAGGTGCAGTTCGTATTAATGAGAACAAATGTATGTAAACATCATACAACATAAGCTGGTTCTTTAGAGGAAGGTACAACTGTCACTTGGTCTTGGAACACCGGAGCCGTATCGATGGCTGGCATTATAAACAATTCTAAAGTCGCCATATACGATTGGAAAGAAGCTCATTCTTGTTTCTGTTACTGTAGATTTGCCATCAAGCCTTGTACAATGTTGTCTCGTTAGTTTATTTTCTTCGTGATGTTTACGACATATAGGCTCATATGTTGATGTACCGTTATAGTAGTTTAGAAAAGGTATCCATCAAACACCAAGGGAAAAACACCAAGGGAAGGGCCGTCAAGACGGCCTTTGACGGACAGGCTGAAAGTCTACTGTTTAAACGTGTTGTCGTAACTCGGTCCGCTAAATAGTTCCCTACCAATCCCTACGTTCAGGCTTCCATTGATTTTTCGTCCTACAGATCAACAACGAGCCAAGTACAGACTGGTAATTAGTTTCAATATGCAAGTGTTTTTATTATTACTATTCATCTTCTGTCTTTCGCTCAAAGTAATAATACGAAAATAAACTAACTTGTTTTAGTTAAATACTGGATTTAGAAGCATGATAAAATGACTGTGGTTACCTATTTTAGATTAGTTTATTCTGCAATCGAGAGATGATAACAATGCTCCTGCCGCTAATGCACTTTCTGCGATGCTGGAGATATCTTATCATGGCTGTTAGTGAGGAGCATCAACGACCGCTTAATTGCACTCCATCTTTCTGAATGATTCCTTTGTCCGGCTGTTTATCCGTCTGAATGAGTCAAAAAATTCCTCTACATCGCCTAATCTGAAAGTAACCTCCAACACCCGATTGCTGTGATCATCTCGCTTTTACATTAGCCGTATTCGTCAGCTTGTTCTAGTATTTTATCGTAGATCAGGAGGCGCAGGTGCGTGCTTGTGGCCTACCAGAGAGCAGGCCAACTGGCTACAGCCAGCGAGTGGACATGCTTGATGACGGATCATGCTGAGCATTCACATCGATAGACGGGCTGTGTCGATCATAGCCTTTCATAATGGGTAAAGTTAAAGAGGGGGGAGTTAGAGACAGTCTGACACTGCGTATGAGTTTAGCGCACGATCCGAAACGTCTGAGTATACCATATCGGCTGACATCGTGTTGTTAACCATAGACACTATGAATATAAATATATATCACAGGGAAGAACACTGTGTGAGACTACCATAATAATGATCTTAAACTAGGTTACCACCGCGATGGGATCTGATTGCGTGGAGGGGTACAGACTTTTGTACCTTTCTTGTACCTCACTTTGTATATTGGTACGCGGATGTATGCACGTTTGACGATTTCAAATTAGCTACATTAGAAATCGAGGGGGCTGCAAAATGGAGGGGGGGCAATTTGAGTACTTAAATGCGTACGTGAGTCTACTTGTGCTGATTGTGCTTTTTTGTACACTTTACTAAGTCAAGACATCGAAAACCGTCAATTTACTTGGAGCTTTCGTCACCTATTTCGAGAAGAAATGTCGCTCATTAAACAACGGAACTGCATTTCGTCGTCGTTGTAATTTTTCTCTGAGATAGAGAAAAAAAAAATACTCAAAAACGCAACGTTAATTTTCGTGAATGTCTGTTCATTGATAGGCGAACGGCATCGGGTGAAGAGATGCCGAGGGCGGAAAAGTGCTGCTGCTCAAATAATGGACGATCGTCAATTTTGGAGATTTCTCCTGCTCTTAGCGCTGATCAGGCGCCGCTGCCGCTATTGACTTTGATCTGATGTGGTATCAGAGTAGACAGAAATCCATGTCGAGAAATTTTGATTGGGCAAAAACTTGAGCCGACGATTCGTTGACGTCATCGTACCGATTGCAGCGGTTAAATCGGCGGATTGATCCGTCCGTTTGCCTGGATCGACGCAGAAGGCTAAAGAATCATTCGCTCATATCAACAATGACGATTTAATAATAGTTTATCGAGAAAAAAAACGGTCGCGACATTGCAGTCTTTGACATGAGGACCCGACTACGCGTATAACATAGCGATCTAGTGTGTGTATCTAGAGTAAACAGATTATTGAAACAAAATAATAACGGATGACGTATGAAACCTGATTTGATTGGTAGCAAATTGAATGGACCCTATTAGAAGAGATGATAATATAATGTTATTATTGCACCCTTCAATTAAGACGTTAGTCAACATGTTAAGAATAAGAAAATACTTGTTTATAAATTATTTTTTATACTGTTGTCTATAGATAATATTTGTATAATCATTGATAAAGTAGTGTTGTTTTAAAATACGTATTTCGTCTATCAGTAATGTAGGCACCATCTTATAATGACTGTGATGTTTTAAGTGGCCCCTTCCATAATACCTTTAAGCCTCTTTTGCAAGATATAACTCGTGCCATTTACATCATAGTCTACAATCAGGGATAAGATGGCGGCGATATGGCTCGCATAATCATATATGAAAGGTAATCACCTAACTGTACATCCAGTTGTTGGTACTACTATTGGTACTATCTAACCAAGGCTTTTGATTGTCGCCGCGTATATAATCAAAAAAAGAACTTGATCTGCTAGCTTTTCTCACCGGATAATCATAGCACAGTAACAGATATTAAGCTTACTCAAGCGGGGCTCGTTGGTACCTATATAACAACTGAGACACCTAAGGGATCTACTGTTCAGAAATCCGTTTTTACTCAATTCGGTACCGTGCGCACAAACTAACGTTCCTGTTTTTGACAGGATCACATATGTACCCCAAGGATCTCGCGTTTAGACTGAAAGAACGGATGGAAATCAAGGAACCAGAAGAATTCGAAGGATTGAAAAGACATTGAGATGAAAATAAGTTCTGCCGCAGGATTTGAACACTCTAGGAAGTCGTGGAGTTCACCACGCCAGCAGTTGAGGGGGCCGCAGCAGCAAAGCCAATTCCGGCGTGGGAGAAAAATGAACATCGAAAAGGGCATCTACTGTTCAGAGTTACTTCCCTGGGAGTGCACCGCAGGTGGCTTAACGGCTATGGGTCGGGCCATAGCGGTGGGGCCCAACCCCACCGCTGTGCTCGACGGAGTCGGACTGAATCAGACCAGTGATGGTCTAGCTTCCCCCTTCTGGCTCTCTCTGCTTCAGTGTGAGTCGTTTGACGGAGATATGCCCGATTATATTCTCCCAGAATAAATTCACTAGGTGATCCTTATTGTCAGACCTCACGCCATACCAGTCAGGAGCCGACTTCAAGAGAGGCCGTCCGACCAGAGCCTGCCAGCTGTAGAAGAAGGGGAACGCTACTAAAACACACTAAAATGGGTGGATAGGAATAGTTAAAAAAAAGAAGAAAGACACGGAACTACTGAGGAGCTCAATTTGTCTGTCTGAGTTATTAGTGCGACGATTGTGTATCTAGTAATCGGCACCGGAACGCTCATTGCCTTGATTTTCGAGGAGAGCGCACGAGGTGGTCGCACTCACGTGGCTCCATTCTATTCGAAAGTATCTCTCCATGAATCGACAGGAAAGCTTTGTGCAGATGTGACATTAGGCTGGTCGATGTACAGAAATATAGCTGGTCCCAACACATTTGGAACGGTGACTCCACCATCAGGCAGGAATAGGACAGGGAAAGCTTTTCAGTGCAGACTGCTTTACGGAACTCGATTTTTGAGGAGTAGGACAACCTAAAAGCATGCACCAGTAGGTGAAGTTGCTTTATTTCTGTAAATAGTCCGAATTTAGAAGCCATATTGCACTCAAAACGGGATACAGCTGAACGAATAAAACAGGGCATCATCTGCACAGCCATCGGTAAGCGGAACGAAAGGGCAGAATCGTAGCTGGCGATAATGCAGTTTGCTGATAAGGCTCAACTTTTCATTAGGCCTAGTACCTTAATGATCGACTGCGCACGTGCAGCTTTGGGAATTTCACCAGCAACTAGTTTTGGTTCCAATTTAAAATAGTAGGACCGGTTTAATGTTTCCTTTGGCGCCTATCTTACAAAAACATTGTACTATTTTTCTGTTTATCCTCGAGCGTAATCACCGATCGAATATTCAGAAAAAGCTCCAGTAGCGCCACCAAGCCAAAAGCGGCCTTCTAAGATCAACGATAACAACAGCCGGTGACTTCAATTCATTGGTTTTTTTCTTTTTTTTTTTTTCCTACCTATTACAGGCCATAGCTATTTTCTTAGCAGAAATAACAAGACTGGTCTGTTATTTAGTTCAGGTTTGACATGTGAGAAGGCGCTTTTGGCCGCCTATGGCACTGTTTGAAAGCCAATGTTTAGCGAATAGTTGAGTTAATCACGTAAATATGCTGGAACAATAACTACTGTGCATTTCTTTTAACATTGGATCAGTGAACTGATCTCTAAAAGTCCAGACCTTCCACTTGATCGGCAGCCATAGGAATCATACTCGTCGTACTCCGATTCGTTTAGTTAACTTTCTTAAAAAGATGAAATAGTTCAGGTGAAAGTAGTTAGTAATATTTAGAAAGAACTGCGCAGTAAACATTGCGAGTTTCGTAAACAGATTATACAATAATAACAAAAAAAGTGACAAATGGCTGTCTCATTGGCGAAGTCCTTGATCCCTAACAGATTACAGCTTAGATAGATTCTACACAATCTGTGTGAAATAAAAGAAAAAAAAACTACCAAGATTTAAATATCGTACGCCGACAGCCAGTCCTTATTAAAACAAGTCCTTTTTCACAAGACGAACGATGGGGTTAAGGCTAGTAAGCCCCGATTTAGTTCTAAATAAAAGTGATGTTTCGTTCTGGCATAAACATGCGTTCGGGGCAGTTCAGCCATTTGTTGCTGAAAATAGAGTGGGTCAGGGTAACATAACATTAAATTATATGTATATATACTCTTTCAGTATTAATAAACACCGTTCTATTAGTTGAATATTTAAACGCGTAACTAGCTACAGAACGCTTAGAATAATGAGATACCTACTTCAAAGAAGCTTGGCCAAAAAGCTTTTTTGCTTGGTAGATTAATTAGTACGAGAGAACGCCCAACGAATGAGCTTCTCGAGACCTTGTTAGAAGCAGATTTTCACAACATTTCATAGTAATTTATCAATAATTGTTTAAAACCTCATTCAATATATTTACGAGCATTAGGTACCCTTCGTCTACATGCTGACCTATGCATGGAAATTCTCAACCGATTGTTGCTTTCCTTGCATTACCTATCATGAACGTTGCTCTACATGCGTCTTATCACACGTGACCTAACTTACTGAAATTCATTCTTTTTGGCCAAAGCGGTCAGCCATTTTATTGTGCAATATATCTGAGAAGAAATAAGCCCACGTACAACTACTAATTACATTTCTAAACTCACTTTTGGACAAGTCCCCTTATTATGTCAAGATCCTAGGTCAGAGAGAACTGTGCGGTTCTTCGAAAATTAATATTTCACGTCATATATTAGTTTCGCCAATCCGATATTGCTAGCCAGTATCTAGTCATTTTATCTATGTCGGTATTATACGCATCGCCTTGTTCGTTCTTCAATGCGCGGGACCGTAACACGCAGCGCGACCGCCCAGCTGTCCTGGCAGCGGGTATCGCAGTGGTAGGCGTCGTCGATGGACCCAAAACAATCATGGCAGTTGTAATGCGGCCGTCAGGTCAGTCACCCCCCTTTCGCTTTAGTTTAACGACGGTCATGTATGTACCACCTGTATACTGAAGATAGTACAACGAACACCAAAGGTACACCACCTACAAGCCACCATTGAAACCACCTACACCACATTGAAGAGTTGCATCGACAACCTAATCTAGATGCATCCCATGGACAATACACGTATTTCGTGTTGGATCAATTCTAATGAAGACAGCTCACGTGCTGTGTAACGCATTTGCTTCAACTTTGGCCGTTAGGGCAGCTACAACACGGAAACGAGACGGCAGCATCCGTACTCGCGGAAAAAGCAAGGCCACGAATTACATCTAGCGAAACACCGGCAGAAATTCGAATGACGCTCACTTTTTTTTGGAAATCGATCAGAAGATACTCACACGTCAGATTCCGATGTCCTATTTCGTATCCGGCAGCCACATCAACATGGATAAAAGGCGACCGAACGGTAACTACGGGATGAAAAAATGTACAGGCAAATGCGAGACACGTCGCTTCACATAATTGGACGTGACCTAAATAATACTGTCTTTTATGTAGCGCCACAAACCTCTCTTTGGTCTTTAAAGAAAGGGAAAATGAAACTCGCTTGGATCTCCTGATTCATGTTCTCATATTTTTCCTACATTTAAGGTTTAATCATAACTATCTTTAATGTATTCACTATATAAACTTTACTATGTCTACAATCGGCAAATACACGACAAAACAGTAGAATATCGAACTGATGATTCTGGCAGTAGGAATCGCAATTTTATTTGAAGACACTCCTTGGTTAATGTTTGACCTTAATAAATCCAAAGTCTGTTCATCGAATCTTCACATAGAAGAAGGAATATACACTAGCAAGAAAGTCCCGAAAAGACTGAGATGTTCGATAGTTGTCAAGACATATTGCAAGTGTACCGTAAACTTTGTAAAAACGATAGCATAACCATTGACGAATGTTCTGTTAAACAATTGCTGAGTGTCTTTTGCCACTTGATAAAACGAGTGAATCTTCCGATATCTTCGCGGAACTGGGAAAAACCGCTTTTCCAAAGCAAGTCCAAACGTTTCAAATTTTACATCCACTACTACGGTCGGGCTAGCTTCCAGCATTAGAAGTGCGTCTACACCTAGTCTGGAACCTTTTCAAAGGTCGAGTAGTAAATATGTAGTTGTAGACCAAGCCTCACGTTCAAGGTACTTTCTGGGGCCTACAGCTGTTAGGACGTTAGGTCTTGGTAATTTGGGCCACTAGTTGGAACTATACTTTCGAGCCCAGACGACTTCATGTACCTCTAAACATTGTAGGCAAAAATTTGCACCATCAAAACTGGGGCTAATTACACTTCTTAGTCTAATTAGTTATAGGAAGGCTGATGCTCTATTCTAGGCAGCTTGAAAGTTTTCGCTACGAAGTAGAAAGATAGTGCAATCAATGCAACAACGCGTAACGCTCACTAGAAAAACGAAGCACCGAGAATAATTAATGTTAACTTTAAATCGAACCAGAAAGATAAAAAAAAATAGTATAGCATAGTTATATAGACGTAGCCAGGAATAAAAGATCTGCGCTTCTTTCAAAGAAGGGCGGTGGTTAGTAAACAGAAATCAGAAAATATTTTTAAACAATAAGTAAACAATAGATACAAACATGACATGCCGAAAGCAAACAACTGGTGTTCACCTACAACCCATCAAACCTAGTTATTTTAGATAACTGTGTAGAATCAGCGAAACGATAGCGCAGGTGGAGTTGTCAGAACAACGGAATGAAGGGTGGGCCTTTAAATCAAGTACTTGCGGGACTAATATACAGAATGTATTCATCCATGCTTGTTGATCAGGCAGTGTCTTGCAGTCGTCCGATTGGGGAGTATTTAACAGCGGACGCTTGCACAGCACAGACCAACTCTGTGAAAACGGCGAGACGATTCCTTCTTTCCAGGTTGAGTTGCAGTCTGTCAGGCGTTAAAAATACTTCAGTCCAGAGAACTAACGAACGCCTTCAGAGCATTTAACAGCAGTGGGAAATACAAAATGTAATAGAGCTGCTCTTGTATCGGCAAGGTTCCGCATGAACGGTTACTGAAGGAAATATCAAATTTAATTTAGAGCGTAACATCGACGGTCTGCCGTAAGAAAGCGTACGCAGCTGAGTAACTGGTATAGAAAGAATGCTAGCAGGATGGATTAGCTGTCATACACACAGATTTTAACATAAAATTCATATACGACTACGCGGAACACTAGTTAATAATACGCAGCTAATAGTGACAAAACATTGTAAACAAGTATAGTATTTAGTTTGCCTCAAAACTGCCAAAAAAAACCGACAAGCATCGAATAAATAGGGCGGACCCAGGACGAGCGACTGAAGCGATTTAGAAGCCTCCTTTCTGAGCCCCACTACCACAAATGAATGGCTAAACTGTTTAACGCTCTCACTGTTACGGGAAAGGATAGGTAAATGTAGGCGCATGGTTGCGTATGTGTCCCGTAAGTAAAATGTATGCGAAAGCACTGCCCACGATAGCTTCTGAGCGGCTTTAACGAGAAACTGCCACGACGGGTACTACTTTGCATTTATAGCACCCCGCAGCTCTTTTTGTGACTGGAAAACAAGGACGGGACCTTATGCCAGCATCGATTGTGCAGCTCTTTTTGCGGAGATGATACGAGTAGGTATATAAGACCTTTAAGATCCTACTTTAAGGTAGCTTTATTAAAGGACAGTGATAGGAAAATTATTTTGTAAATTTATGGCCTCGCTGTATTAATTGGTTCTGAATGCCTTACGTGATTTCAGTATCGTAGTAGCCCATACTAAACATTGGGTCCCACTGCACTTTGACAGCATAAAGCCTGTTACTTCTTTTGAACAGGTAAACTAGCTGTGCCCTTAAGGTCCCTATTCGCTAGCGTCTTAAATGTTACCCTCTTCTCTTTTCAGAGCCTGTCGAACGAGGTATAACTGAAATATAGCTACAATGACTCTCTAGAACCAATAGCAACAAAAACAGCAGCATGCTCAAACTAAAAAGCAATTTTCAAGTCAGTTTTTTGTAATAACTTGAAAAATCGACTGCAATAATCCCGCTTACTGCCCGCCATTGCTATGTATCATCCACAACTAGCTCAGCTGATAAAAATATATTTAACTACAATATGCCTAAAACATTATGATTAAGCATTAAATACGTGTGGTACAGCACGTAAGCATGCAGTGCACGGGTGAAGGATTGCCTTCATATCTGAACCCTGCTCCCACTCTGTCCATTTGTTAACCTGGTTCGTTGCCATTGGCCTTTGCTATCAGCCACTTTGGACTCGGTCGGTGTGGTGCAGAATGAGAAACCCGACGGGACGAGTCTAGCCCATACCAGCTGTGTGGATTCCCCGCAGCTAGATCATTGACTGTTTCCGCTAGACAGGCTCAATTCATACTACACGCCAGCCATCAGGCTGTTTCCTCTACCTCAGCACAGAGGATCACGCATCCAAACGTACACGCAGAAATCTTTCTAGATTCGCTTCGCCCTGCTTGTTAGTATAACCACAAACCACCTGAGAACACTCTGCCAAATCAGCTTGTCGAGCAGATGACCCATCATTCACTTCCTTTTACTCATTCTCTCGTTCAGTCTCCATATGCGGGTACCGTAGAGGCCATAAACACAGCCGCATGCTACAGAATCTCACCCCCCTCCTTCCCCCTTCAAGCCTTCGTATTTGTTTGCCTCCTTCCTTCAAGGAGATAGGACACACGGCGGTCGGTTTCATCCTTAAGTAGTCTTTATTCTTCTCTGGAGCACCAAAGAAGAACGAAGATGTACCTTCGTCGCATAGCTACGAACATGTACGCTTTTTTTCTATGTCTAACTACTGATGCACTAGTTTAGGTGAAAAGAAAGAGTCAAGCTATGAATAAATGCGTAAGCTTTCTTTTGCCGTTCGCCATGCTGTTACACTATTGCTTGTATTATACACCTGTTAGCCTACTAGTGTTTGCCTAGAGACTACTGGTTTGTATGCGAGGAGGTACATGCGGGGAGAGTTTCGCTGACTGGACTTTGTTCGGATCACTTTGTCTGGGTCACTTCGTCTCCGAAAGCGATTGTAGGCGCGAAGGCTCAATGGTACAATTCCGTCAAAACTATTTACGGGTAATGTTAGGCCAGACATTGACAAACAACGGTCGAGCAGCTACACCCAAGGTGCCCCACCCGTAGACCAAACCTCTACTACTAGCATGAAAGCTAACAGCTGGCGTTGAATCTGTCAGCTGGATAAAGAACTGACGCCGAGAAAGCTTCCGGTCTCTAGGGGAAGCGAAGCTACTGAAAGACAGATTCGTTCGTCGTTTGTAGAGGTTGGAGGAAGCAAAAATGGCTAAGAATCCCCCGAAATGCCGCCACATCATGCGCAGCATCGAGAAATTTCTACAAACGATGGACATCGCGCGGTCAGCCCTTAAGTAACCACTGCAGCGAAATCACTAGAAAGCTCTGTGTCATCACTAGAAAACACTCTAGCTGGGATTACTGTGTTACAACGAATGGGGAAAAAAAACTACGACGAGATTTGAAAATGACTATTAAGTTCATCTAAAAATGGCTGACCAAAGGTTTTTGCACGCACGTTTCCAAGATAATTCACTATAGGTTATAAATACAAAACCATAAGGTCGGTTAGAGAAAGGCCAAATGTTGACTTCCTTGGACGCCGTCCCGGTAAATCCACAGGTTTCGTTAGTTATAGCAGCGGTAGAGGCTCGCACTCATTTAGATTGCTGCAATACTGCAATCTACGTGCGTGATTCTGTTTACCAGAGATAGTTTCTCTTTAGCTCAATAGACAACTAGCACTAACCTGTTTTGTGTTTCAATCGGATCGCGGGACATTTATACACATATATATGCAGGATTTTCATTGTTTTAGATCGCAATTATTGTTTCTCCCTATATCCTAATCCCTGCGTTTTGTTTTCTATCAGAAGTTCACTGAAAACAGTCTCGAAGTAACGCGTTTTACACCTGCTACTTACTAAACTTATTTTTTAAGCACCAGCCAACAGCAATCTGTCTTCCGAATCCTATCAACCCATACAAATTTGAATGCACCTTATCGACTAATGCTGAACGAGAGCTCGGGAAGTCAAACAACAAAGTGAGGAAACTTCCAGGCGAAATCAATTGCCTTCACAGTTCAAAAAAGAAGTGCTCACTTAAGACAAAACTACCACCAAGTAACGATTAATAGTAAGGTGTATTTCCTCATACAAAAAATAGTGTGTGTCCGCATTTTACGCATAATAGCCTTAGTGAGAAATAAACACGGTCTGCCAATTCCAAGCCGACCACTTAGAACGAAGTTGATGGGGAAGGTAGTAGTAACTGCGTTCGTTATCTTCATTGAGTTCTCTGATCAATTTGTTATGCAGCTATCTCCTCCCCTCCCACTCTCCCGAATATATAGAGCAATGAATCGAAAAAAGTGCCGGTGACGTCTTTTAGCGAGTTCGACACGTCGGGACCAGATACTCCAATGTACATGCTACACGGATTGCGTTATTATATGTACTAGTCCTATGGAACGATCCAACACCCTGGGCGCATCAATTACGTCCATTTGTATTTATGAGCGTAGCAGACGCGCTTACATTGAGATCCGCTAAAAGCGACTTCTAATAACATTCAAGCTCATCGACTGGAACAAATGTCTGGCGGCGAATCTGGATACATGGGCTGCTGGTAAACACTTTTCACGTTAATACGAAAATGGTATTTCAGCCAATTGCTCGTGAATATAATAAATGTTCGATCTTAAGTCTGAGTGGATACGGACTGTGGTGCAATGGTACACGTAGTTTGTATGGTAGCACATTCTGCGAGTAAGGATCGTCATATCGTGATCCGACAGCCGTAACTAAATTAAGTTAACTAGTGCACCGTTCTGTTTCGTAATCAATGAAAAAAGTGTTTTCTTATTTCTAGTGCACGAAAAGGTGCCCTTGTTAAGATGATTTTCATTCTTTACCATACATAATACGGACAACGAAATTAACACTGTTATTCGGCGGACTGATGTCAAGATCAAGTTGGAAAGCTTTCAAGTAGTATATCCTCATATATCTGAAACTTACACACACATGTAGAAACACGAACTCCAAGTGGATCAGTTGGCGGCAATACGATTGCGGCTAGCCGCAGTTAATAATTTTCCTGCCTGTATTTTCCTCTTGTCTCCATTATCTAGGAATAGTGTCCTACCGCGCAACGACGCCACAAGGGACTGGCCGTTTCTACAAGCTTGGGCTAGTTATTTTAGCGGTTCGGAAAGGCCCACAAACACGCTTTGAAAGACCCAAACTGTAGAACACGTTCGCATAAAGAGAAAAAAGGAAACAGATGATGAAGCTCTTATGTGTATGTACGTTGTATATATATATATATATATATATATATATATATATATATGTATATATACTTTGCTTGCCTGCCGTAGCTAAGTACGAGAATTAATCCTTGCCAGATCATTTTAGGATAATATTTAAAATACCTAACCTGCTTCTAAAGCAGGGTGGAGCCTAGTGTGATCTAAAAGCCGGCGGCTATGGCATGAACACGAGTCGTAGCAGAACGATATATATATATATATATATATATATATATATATATAGTTCAGCTACAGTTATTCTGTCGTAAAGGAATATGTAGAGAGAAAGAAGGAGTGGCGCATCTATCAAACAGAAGAGCCCCTTGGTACCCACTTGTTGGTTAAACAGCAAACAACGCTATTCCCTACGACGTGAAATGTCAGAACAAGTTCAACCGGCGTGTCGAACAGAAACCCAGCGCGCTGCTTACATCGACGATAGCGACAGCCATGACAAAAGTACATCTGCAGAGCTGACACCACAACAGGACCAGCGGTAGCAGACATCAATCGCCGACGATGGCGATGACTTACTAGCAGCTCCCTTATTCGTTTTCCTTTTTTTCTAAGAGGCGACGCGACGGTACTACGTCGCCAGCGGTCTCGTAACAGTTACTAGCGACCGTGGAACGATTCGCTTAAAGCACTTTGTGCAGCAGTGGCGGCGACAGAGGCGACAGTGGCGGCGAAAATCGCAGCAACTGACATTTTCCTGCCAAACGAAAAAGGAAAAGGTGCTGATGCTTGTATAATGGCTGGTGATGCTGCTTCACATCGTCGGAAGAATTAAGCAAACCAACGAATGGCGGAGTCCCGTGGCCGTTCAACGTCGACGACAACATGAGGCGACGGCACAAAGAAGGCCAGAACTTGTTTAACATTTTGGTCTTCTTTTACGTTAGTGAAATTTCCTGTTGCTGCTTTCAAGTGGTAACAGTGTCTATCAACAGATACTGTGACACTAGCGGCAGCAGCAGTGTGAACTGTTTTTTCCTCGACGAAAGCAAGAGAACGAAGTTAAAAGGAGTGTCAAACCTGCCGCTGCTACTAAGTAAAGATAGTAGGTCAGAACACTCACGCACAGCCAGAACAGAGGGGTCAACAGACAAGCAAGGGGTGTTGCACTGTGCACTCCATCAATTTCATATAGGAAGCACAGTGTCACGTCGGTGTCTGTAGTGGCGTTGTGGAGCCTTGCAGAAGGTTCGATCATAAGACTGGTTTCCTAGCCTCGACAAGAAAGAACCATAAAGCCTGCTGATCAGGCATGGCTTGTTGCTTCAAGCACATGCGATCGTTCCCATAAAGGGTTTTGTCCTACTATTTTATCGGGCCAAGTTCTATACATCAAAGATCTTTCGCGGGTTCTGTAGAACTGGCAAAGGCGTGTAGCTTTATCAAGGTAAATACGTATGCGAAAGAAAGAGAAAAATTAGATGTTTGAGGAAATGCAAAGTGAATACTGCAGCACGAAGCGCTCATAACGCAAACAACATATGGCATACATTACTGGAAAGTAGGAAAGCTGGTAGTAGTCATCGTCTTCAACTAGGTTAAATGTGTGTATATGGATACATACCACGTATAAACCAACACGTAAGTTAATGACTATATGGTGTAATAACTCAGCTATACGAAGCAAAAATAATAATGCAAATAGAGTACATGCAGCCATTCAGTGTAACAGCGGCATTGTTGATATTTCCCAACATTCAAAGGTCAGCTGAACTGAATAAAAGGCTACATGTAAGTATGGATTTATGCCGGACATACTGTTATTATTGGATTGAGTGATAAATAAAAACACTTGACAACATGTTCGTTATTAAGAGCCCTTATCGCGGTCGAACAAGAAAGGATTACGTCCGTTGCGTGCTGGTGTGATACGCAGCACCGTACCTAGACAATGCATGTCTCTGTGATTGCTTAATGGTAACGTGTTTTCTTACTGAACTTAGGAACACGAACCGGGTTCGAGACTGAGCGTAGCCATATTCCGTTTCATTCTAAAAGCCCATCATTTGATGCAATGCTTAACAGCAGTATCGGAAGTGGGACCCAAAGCATTAATCTGTTAAAGCCCAGTAAAATTCGACGATATACGTCTTGCGTTAATGTATTTGACATAAAATTGCGCTGTCTCGTTAATAAATATTATTTGTTAGTTAACATTGATATACACACATACTACATCAATTTTTGACTAAACAGATTGTGACGGAGCTTTTCTACTGTATATACCGACAGCGAATTACTAACCTACCCTCTTTCTTTACCGACTGTTGGTACATTCGAGCCAGCAGCGCAATGCCTATTTTCAAACTCCTAAATATTACCCAGGAAAATCACTTATGCTAGAGCCTTGCTAGACTCGAAGAGTTGTTCTTCCTTTCGCACGCCTCCTCTCCCTGTCACTCACTCTCTCAGTTCCTATTTGAGTTCCTCTCCGGCGGACCTCAAACAGTGCGGTTTTTTCCATCGATTGCCCCAGAGGGTAGCGTCGATCAGCGAGCTGCACGGGTGGTAGGTGATCGGTCTGAATGGCAGTGCCGTCAGTAAGCGTTATGGTTGCTTCTTCAGTAGACCGAAGCTAGAAGAGTGGTTCAGCCCTGTCGGCCGCTGGCCGGAGCTACTATTTGTCCTAAAAAGTCCACAGAGCAAGGCAACCTCCTCTGATAATAATGCTGATAACAATAATGGTCTAAAGTTCATATACATCATACCATCAGAGATGTTCCAACGATACAAAATATTGTATACTTTGGCCGTTTTTAACGTCGTCATACTCCTGCGTGTGTCTTTCGCCCGTCCTCGCTTCATAACGGTTTAGCAAAGCAACCAGTAGGCCCGGGTTAACGAACGGGCAACTGATTGCCCCTATCAGTTTAAGAGCGACTGCCAGAAATAGTGAAGCGGACGTTATCATCACACGTGGTGCACGCAAAATACAGAGCATATATACCATAATGATTCTTGCCTCTGGGAGACTTCGACACGCGTGATGCAAGCGCACAATAGCGTATTCCTTGACAAAGCGTGATCAAGCACGTCTAAAAAGCTCATAACACGTTCTATAGGTGTAGTAAGATCCTCAATTACTTTTACTTCTTTTACAGCTAGGTCTTCACATAGCGCGATGGTTGAATATTGCATTTGTATGGTGCAAAAGAAAATAAGAATAATAAGGCCATTGACAGACACCCAAATAAAGGTTCTTGGATCACTTCGACTATTATTTTTATGATTATTACATTTTACTGAATTAATACTACGATTGTTTACACTGCTTGCTTATACAGTTAGGTGATCTCCTGCTAGCATAGGTCTCTCCCGTCAGGAAACCTAAACAAAGTTCAGCTGGGGCTAGTAATAACTAACGAGAGCTTTTCTTTGAAACGATTATTGTTATATAAACATTGCAATTTATCAATGCATTCCCGGTTTAGAGATACTAACCTATCGCATAATAATCACCAGCATCTCATCACGCCATTCAGCAATGTGGGTGTGGATTACCATAGAAAGCAGTATTAAAGATGTATGATTTGGTGACATTGCTGCCGGGCAGGTCCCTTTTCCTCTACAGCTTTGTTCCCATATCTAAGCAAAAACTGAAACGTTTACACATTCCGTATGGTCAACGAAGCTACATGTACTACATGGAGTAGGACTTAACGTTAGACTGAAGAGCGATATTTATTCCTTGATAACTCGCTAAGTTCAATATCTCGTTAGGGGCGTTCGAACAATCAGTGGTTAACGTCGGTTAGACTTTCCATTTTTTCCCGTTCGCAAGATAACCTGAACGGAAAGCTGCGTACAGGAAAAACACTAGGAGAAACTCCCTCGATTTATTATTAGCTCCAGGATGTGAAACAACAATACTTTGCCTTGAATGCAATAAGCACGGTTGGATTTCTTTTTGACGATGAAACGTTACGCGATGACACCTGGCATCACTGCCGACGCCACCCAGCTCGTACTGAGTTACCTGCCGGTCTGGCCATCTGCTTGACTCTATTTTGCTTGTGTCGTGCGTTCGCTTGTTTTTTGCTATTTCTGATGATGTTGATAGTTAAGCCACTGATATGGCTAGAATACCACCGGCTGGTGATTGACTCACTTAGACCTACACAGACCGGCAAGTCCAAGTACATACACTCCAACAGACAAACGAACGATGCACGGAGAGGCATCGACACTGTAGCTAGTAGACGCACATACGTCGCTCTTTTGGCTTTTTGCGGTGTTGAGTGAAGGTGATAAAACTACCGGTAATAACCAACCACCGACAGCTCGACGACTGCTGCCAAGTTGCCTGCCGCCGCTAACAGCCAAGGCTAAGTCAAACCCAGCCGCGGAACCGTTAAGAGGCCCCTTAGTGCAGACGCAGTAATGTCTCCCTGTAGAATACCACCACAACATAGAAAGATAGAAAATGTGGCTCTAGTCGAACAGGTTGTTTTTGATTTCCACGTTGTGGCCTGGAGAAGGACAGGCCTGCTGGTTTTAAAGCCCAGTTTCCGATTATATGTCTTATTGTTCGAGGTATATTATAGGTAACTTTGTATACATGTTATATCGGAGACCATTCAGCGAGGGGTCATACCGCGGCGCGAAAGGAGAGCGAAAGGGGCGAGAAAAACAAGGCCCGTTGTTAATATCGGTTATTAGCTGACAAGTGAAGCGCCATGAGGTGGGAATAAAGGGAAGCGGTTTAAAAAAAATAAGATTTTAATCAACTTGCACAAAACTGACCTAATCACTTTCATCAACTCGAATTGCTTATCACATCCTATCTTATAAAGAAGTATATAAAAATCACGTATCCTCTAACGTTTTCTTATTACAAAAAAATATTGTTTGGTATCATCATTATTACGCTGCCTGTCGTATTGGTTTCGATGAATTGAATGAACACGTCAGTGATTCGTAGTACCGACGGGATTTCCCTTGCATTGCTGGATCATAGAAGATTCCCAGTGGTGCAAAAATGGCAGCAAAAAAAAAAGTCGTTTGTCACAATCACGTCTTCAGCTTCTGTCAAATAGGACAGGGCCGAATTTGACCTAGCAGCGATATCCAATAAACTTATCAGATCATCCCTGGTAATTTTAGTTACAACATCACGTCCAGTACTTTTAAGGGTTTAATAGGCCAAGTCTGAATTCATTCCCATACAATTGGATCCCCGACGAACAATCCTGTGTACTCATAAATACGTTGCCTGAAAAGAGACGTCAATCATAGTGTCTATAAAATTTCCCTACGCATACTGGAGTCCGCAGTTTTGGTATTTAGGGATCATCGTTACGAAACTCACGAATGGAAATAAATTATATTTACTGAAACCGTGTGGTCTATTTATTCAACGGCGGTGTGAGCTGTCGTTGTTACTACTTTTCTATCGAACTCTACCCGTCATTCATGAAGCGACCACTTGGACAGATACTTCAGGGCCGAAATAGGTAATCGACGCCATACATCACGTGTTGCACGTACAGGTGAGAAGATCGTTTTCCAATTCGTCTTTTACTTAAAACTAATGGGCGAACGCGCGTAACAGGGGAATGGAGAAAGAGAATACACAGCTGGACGAGCATACTTTGCCTGTATTTTAATCCCGTCTTCCTCACAAAACTTACATGATTACATCGATTACCCATTGTCCATCGCATGTTCCCGTAGTCTTTCATTTCCGTAGTCGAACTCTAGCAAAAACAGTCTACAGACTTAGCTTCAACGGGACAAAAGTCGCTGCACAACAGGAAAAAGAGCACGCGCGCAGAGGAAGTGGACTAGTAGATAGAAGGAATATGAGGTAGGCCAGTGTAGTTCAAGCTACGTACGAAAAAAGAAGGACATACGTGCACGTAAAATCATGGATTAGCGTAGCATGTTCGGCGAGCGTATAATGATGTTATGGTAGCTACGGCTCTGTCTCGTTTCCCAACTGCGATCTATCCTCTGTCGTCTCGTAGTGTTCATAAATGCTGCTGCAGAGGCAAGTACTATGCTACTGACTATTGTCCTACAGAGGATCATGTCGAACCAGTTTTGGTTCCTACCCTTGTGTTCGGGGCCTGCTGCGACCCAGCCATACTTCATCGTGTCCGACTCTTCTTCGGTCCTTTGGCCAAGCAGATGTTCAGAGCTGCCGCTAGTCGTCGACTACCGACTAACTTCAATGAGTGATGACGTGGCTCCTGTATGAACTGAACGGGTGTGTACAAAATACTTATACATACATACACACACGCACGCACACACAAATAGATATATGTATGTATACAACACACAGGCATAGCCAGGCGGTGAGACAACACATCATTGTGACCAGAGCCAAAAGAATCGAGCACTACTAGTCGGTCCACTTCGAACACGAACGAGGACAAAATTTGAATCCATGTGCGCCATCGCCATGAAGCGGCTGGCGTTTCTGCGTGATAGAAGGTCGACGCGAAAACAGAAATAGGTCTTCGTTCGAAACGCAAGCATAGACAGAGTATAACAACAGCCACCTATGAGGGCGATGACGGTCGTCTGCGACCGAACAGAGGACGAGGCTGGCCAGAGCAGCCGAGAGCGTTACAAACGTTGTAAGCAAGAATTACATAGAGCGCTAAATTAGAAATGAGACAGAGAAAATACTTCACGCTATCGAGTATTATTTTTGTGCTCGAGAATTCCCAGTCAGGTTTTTCCCTGCTACGCATGTACGTGTGGAACTAGCCGAAACGTTCAACCTCCTACCCTGCTTTACATACGAAAATTACGACGAAGTTTATAGCAAAAATAATGAAGGGTTGGGCATTTCCTCATAGAAACTTCAATTGTTGCTTATTCCAGCTATTGCCTATATTTGCATAAATATCAATATAGACTCTAATTAAACTGTATTACTTCTGTATATATGTGATGGCAGTAAGGAACCGTTACGTTTCCTGTCACACTTTACAAACCGGTAAACATTATCGCTTACCACGAAATTGCGTAAAGGGTATTCGTGCTAGAACTTTTGTTACAACAACATCGAGGAGCGGCACTACATATACACCTACCTTAGTTGTATCCTTGATATCTCAAAGCTGTAGTAGCTACCCGACTAAATCCATTTTAAATACAGCTACCGAACCAACTAGCAAAACGTAACACAACATCAGCTATTCGACTGTATCCGACTTGCTCAACTTAGGATAACTTGCTACACCTTAAGGTGTAACTTGTGTGTACGCACTGGTCGTCGGTGATTACGGTGGCCAGTCAGAGAACGAACATAAAAATATCTGTTTTACAATTCATGGAATCTTCGGTGACTCGCTTAGTTTTCAATGTAACATTAATCCGAACTGCCTTTGAACAAACACATTTCTAGACTTCATTAATAAGTAAACACCGTTAAGACTTGCGCCCGTAGAAAAATCACTACTAGCACCTTGACGATGGTCACCTCTTCGAAGTTCAGATGCATTCGTTCGCGCAAAGAGTACATCTCCGGACCATTTGTACGATTGATGATTGCTTGTGGTAGACGTCTTACGGCAACCAATAGGCAATCGACTCGAAGCGAAAGAATTTATAGGTGAAATGGCACTGGCAGACGATTTGTTTGTCTGTCTGTGCCGGTTCCTTCTTCGTAAGCTAAAAAATAGCGCTGAATCTCACTGGGTCAGACCCAGTCTATTCGGTCGTTTCCATCGACTCGCGTTGTTGGCCTCTATCGTATTTTATATGTTTCGTTTGCTGTACATACACGTTAAGCATAGACGCGTGGGCGCGCGCGCGCGCACGTACGCACGCACGCACGCACGCAGGCACATATACACACGCACACACACACACACACACACACACACACACACACACACACAGGCACGTACGCACCACGGAGAGAAATTCGACCTCAATTTGCACTTGTAGAAAGAACTGGCGTGTGCTCAACGATGATTCTAGGTTAATCCAAGCTAACTTGAAAGTTGACTTTTGACTAGCTTGCTGTCACTCTCACGTTGATCCGTATAACGCCCCGCGCGTCGTTGCCTTTTGCACTCACACTGTTACAACCAAGCCACACGACTCTACTGTCGTGGACCCGGACTGCATTCGAATGCCTGCATTGTTTCACATCTAGCGAAATTTATCAAGTCTTCCTGTTGAAACGACCGAGCGGGCCGAGCGTTTGAACAAATCTCCTCTCATAAACTTCTGCGATCGAATGTGGATTGCTATCGCTGCCGCGTCGCGGTAACTAATGGCCACCACCCAGCTGATGACAACGCGAGCACTGCGAAGGGAACGAACGAGCAGCGTCACTCTCACCGGCACCGTGGCGCCACTGACGTGATTCACTCGCTCAATAAGTGACACGAAAAAGCATTTAGCGGTTAGAACTGTACTGCTGCTGCTGCTGCCGCAGCAGCATCCTCGTATCGCAGCCGTTGCTGCACTCGATGCTGTTCGCTGTTATTAGTACGGCTATTACGGCTACTGGTCTCCAATTCGTGTCGGCCGCATTAAACTGCTGCGATGGTGGCGACAGTCGTTGTTATCAGCCAGTGGCTGTGGAACACGGTGGCTGCTGTTTAAAACAGTGATTCTGGACCGGCCAATGGTGGCTTGTTGATTGTCGCTTTGCAGCCGCGTTGAAGAGACGAAGGCTTATGCTCCGTCGACTAACAGTCATGTAGCACCGCTGACGATGCGGCCGTGCTGTTGTACTAGCATTTCTCTTATCTATTGCGGTGAACAACCGTACTTGTAATAGATGTAGATGTAGTATTTTGCCGTTGCAGCAGCAGCAACAGCAACAGCAGCAGCAGCAGCACCCGGAGAGTCCAGAGAGTGCCGTGGCTGTGCGCTGTCGGCTGCTTCTGCGCTCCTCCTACAGACAACGTTGCTGCTGTCGTACGACGATGACGAACACAGCCCTCGCCACTTCACCACTCAGATGGGAGAGGGCCGAACAGCAGCCATTCGATCGACAGCAGCCGCGAACAGCGAAGGTAGCGACGGAGAAGCAGCTTGGACCTCGATACGATCAAACAGCAGCAGCAGCAGCAGCAGCAGCAGCAGCTGAAGTTCGTTTGGTTCAGTTTTTGTTTGGATGTCGACCGCAAGCTAAAAACGCGGCACAAAATCACGACGATAACGGCGAACAATGGTAACAGTACTAACAACGATAAACATGTAGGCAATTAATTAGACACAGCAAAGAAGAGTTATCACTATAGAGTTTCCTCTAGACTTCGGAGCTCACATGAGACGTCGCTGAAGGGAGAAGCAAGATGCAACCAAGGACACCGCCGAAGGTGATTGACCTAGACCAAGTCGCTGGTTACTATTTCTTTTAGATTTTCTAGGTTCCTTTACTAAGATGACAATTAGGTGACACAACCTATTGAAGAAGCAATAAGATGAAGCATCGATGTGGATCGCCGCATCTTTGCCTCAAATACGCTAACCCCAACGAACTTACCAGTAATCACTCGAGTCAATATTATAAAGTTCGTTAGAAGTTAGAAAAATGATTGACGTCACTTGTCAGAAGACGAACACGAATATCAATATATTATATTTATCATTGGAATCAATTTAAAGGTGTCGTCACTTTGTCTTGTCATCACTGATCATTGCATGACGGGTAGGCGGACACGGAGCACATTTTATGATTAAAGTTACAGATAATCGATTCTGCTCAAAAAGCCTTTGCAGCTCAGGACTGCATACACTCTCCAATGCATTACTGTTTCTATAATATAAGTAAAGAGAGTCTCTCCACTATCAAATAGATCTATTGAATAGGCTAACTGATGAACTTTAGCCTAATCGGAAAGAAGATATTTGTATCATTGGTTTATGTGCCTAGCTTCTTAACGGTGAGCGTACCTAGAATCCATACAAAACGTAGCAGTGCTTGATTTAAACTATGTCCAGTAAGCCATAGTATACTATGACTATATATGCAGTGCGTGCCGATGAAATAACGTATCAAATACCTGGCACTTGACTCCCTTCTTATAACCTGTGATTATTCTTATAAATCTGCGCTCTTCCGTTCGAAGTGCTTCTATTAAATATCTTAGGTAAAATTAATTGTAATAAATGAAATAACTGGCTTGAAAAATAGCAGAACTTCCTATTAAAAAAACCAGGCATTAGTTTCGGTTAACTGCTCTTCACAGTCCCTTCTTCAATATAAGTTGCTCAAGTTCTTTTTAGCCTATCATAAAAGGCTTGAGCGATTCATTCGATCGAGGAGGAGGACCTTCATTCAAAGGCGACGCCTCAATGACGACAAGCTGAGGGACGTCCTTTGCCGGGAGGTATGGACAGATTCGCCCAAACGCGGTCGAGGCCACAGTACACGGTGTCTGGATTAGGGAAAAGTAAAACAAATAACAGCGACGATTGCAATAGTAACAAGACAGAGTTCCTCCAAAAACCAGAGTCATTGTATTAGAGCCCGATGCGCTGTAGGGCTTAGTGTTATTTTGTGGTTCTGGAGAAGCGATTCGTATTCGCAACCGAAAGGGCAAACTTCCAAACAGTAAGGCACAACAACCACTGGGGGCAAAAAAAAAGGATGTGCGATTTAAAGAAACGCTTTTTAGCGACGATCAATAAATAAACGCACTAATAACCAATTCAATAGCGAATCTCGGGCACTTCCACCGTCACTTTTGTTATTTTTATTACTTTGACAGTCAAGCAATTGTCAGCGCCCATTAGCGCCCCAGCCTCTCCTTTAGCCACTTGTGTCGACAACAACTTAATGACGCTGAAGTTGAAGTCGCTGGACCAAAAGCAAAAACCAAACAAATCCCACTTTAATCGAATTGAACTCTTGACTAGAAAGAACTAGAAAACTAGCTGGCTTTTTTTAGGCAAAAGAAAAGCAAGCAGCACAGGATTTTCATGCACAGGGCTTAGCGAAGGAAAGGACGAATAGTTGTCTTATCTTTTTTATTCGCCTTTTCCATTTAAGCTACGTGCTAAGGACCACTTGCAAGTTTCCGCCTCATTCCATCGAAACTCATTACGGAGGCGTTCTCTATTGCTTTTCGGCGCACACGATGATGGCGGCAACTTCGATAATTCCTGCAACGAACAGCAAAAAAATTAGGACCAACACTTTATTCTGGTCGATCTTTTTTTTTCTTTTTCATTTCAAGGGCAGATCCTGGACAGATCTGAGTTTAGAATATAAGGCCATATTAGTTCGCTGGTCGATTTTCTAGCTGCCTGAACGGCCAGACACTCTATCTGGAGTTTGAGTAACGCAGCTGGCAGGTGGTCATATCGCGGACATCTGCTCTGCCTCGTCTGTGAAGATCTGCTTTGCGTGGGCCAGGGCGCAGATAAATGAACGATGCGATTCCAAAGAAAAAAGATAACATTATGGTGTTCTCAGTCGCAACACTAGATGCTACGGGCGGGCGCAAAGCTTTTCCTTTTAAGATGGCCGCGGTTACCGCCACCACCGCCATCCTCGACGAGAAAAAATTGTGCGGCGATATAGAAGAAGACAAGAAACGCGCAAATATACGCAAGTGCCACCGTAAGTAGGCTGAATCTTTCTGGTTGGACCGAGACGTCTAGCAGAAACTAACAAGGAAAAGGTGGCGGGCTCGGAAGAAGAGCAGCGATAGGGTTCGTAAGAAGATAACCCGGCGCAAAATCTCGCCGGCCGTGTCATAGGCGACGCGAGCAATAGACATACAAAGGCAAGTATACGCGTTCTCGCTGAGGTCAGTAGTAGCAGCAGCAATGCGGATGAGAAACAGAGGCTAACTTAGTAAGCGGGAAAAGAAAGAGCCGAATTAAATTTTGAACATAATTAAAGGAGAGCAGATTTTAAGTAGTTACCGAAAAATCGTAGGAGCGCGTATGGCATACAACTTTGTATGCCTTACGCGCTCCTTAGTTACAGTTATGATTCCACTGCGTGCCGCTAAGTTTTTACAAGTTTTAACTGGGTTTTAACACTGTAATCTAGTATAAATGAAATAATTGTTTTGTCAAAATAGGAATGAATGAGTATAATCATTACTATCACTTTAAATGAGTGCAATTCCGGATGGTTCTATAGCGAGTGTAATTTAGACACAATGGATCGGTTGGGTGATTTAAAAGTTATTAAATTGAGTAAAGTAATTAAATAAAGACATTAAAATTAAAAAAGTATTACTGCTACAGTGAAATTATTTATTATATGTATGCTCGCGTAAGCAGTAGGAGGTAACAATCAAAATTTGTTAGTGTCGAACAGAATTGCAGTGTGTCATTGAGCGACATGTTAAATTCGTAACTAAATCACTTTATCAGATAACTAGATAATAAGTAGATAAACAGATAATAAGAGACCTAATACTACCTACCTAAATACATTTGCATTTATTACCGCTTGACGGCCTTCTGCGTTAGCAAATAGACAGCGAACTGAGTTTTATGTATTATGTGATTATTCGTGTGTCCGTCTGCGGGAGGCGTAGAAACCTAAACGATAGGAAATGCTTTAGCGTCATCGGTAATCTAGGCAAAAAAGGATCAACAAATATTTACGCGAACTGACCAGGTCGCCTGTTGCAGAAGGAAGGGCTCAAAAACAAACTTTAGCGGAAGAAATGGCACAGAATGTAACTCTCACGAAGGTCCTGCGTGAATTTGTGCATTCAGCTTTACGCTAAATTACGCATGTATATATAACAAACAAACACAGTAGTAATTAGAGGTACTGAAGGGCGATGTTGCGGTATATATATTGGCAATAGTCAGAAAGAGAATCAAGTCTTCTAACACAACCTACCTTTTATTGAGTCAAAAATTGGCGACGTTTTCTCTGGATGGTTGATCTCTTGTGCAGCATTTAGGTCTAGTCTAGTCTGATCTGATTGGTCTGCGCACTTTTCGATGCCTAGATTGAGTAAGGCCAGGGCGTGGCCGGACATCGTTGACGCACTTAGCCATTCGTTTGAGGGTGTATGAACACAAGCGTCATTAGGTACCGGCCGGTACAACTTTCCTGTGGAAGCATCAACGATACCTATAGTGCAACTAAATTCTATGATATCTGGCTATCTTTGAATAGCACTTACATGACACAGTAATTTGGAAGAGAAGTTAGATAAATTAAAAGTTACTGTATCAACGTACGTACATGCACCTTTAGGAAACCCATGTGAAGAATGAAGGTTTGCTTCGTTATGGAATAGTTTTTCTACGTTATGGTATACCATATGCTGTTGAATTTTAGTGTTTAATCTCTGGCTTTACGTATAGCTTCCCTATATTTCGTTCGTTATTTGCAAATCTTGCATTTAGTTAGTAGTTAGCACTTATACCATCAAGGATTAGAACTCAGATACACGATCTATTTATGCAAATCCGATACACTATAGCACACTAATAGCAATTTTTTAGGTCAATTCACACTCTGATACATTTATTGGATTGCTCGATACTTAACGGTTGAGGGAGACGTCGCTCTGTCGTTCGTCCATTAAAGAAAGTTATCGTGTTGGCATTTATTCGAACCCAGAAACCACTGTGCGACATACTTTGTTCCGTAAGCAGATCGGACTTCCCTATCTAATTTATTACATTAGTAAAAACTAAGGTAAAAAGACGTTCCCGTGAAAATTAGACTCCTTTTCCTTTACACACTGAACAAAAAAGATAGTATAGCACTCATATTATAAATCTACGATAAATTATTTTGTTCGTAATTTCATATCCATATAAACACTTCGATAGTCGCATGTCCACCTATAAAAACTTCTATCATACCTACGCTATAAAGCGTCCTAGGAAATTAAGTGTTCTACCTATCTCATATTTAGAGCTGGACCACTGGCTCAAAATAAGGTTCTTAGGGTCCCACCATCTACAAGGCTTGACGAATCGTTGCTCCCCATCAAGAGGCCGAGCCCGGTTAGCTGTCAGGGAGGAACAATCGTGTTATTTTCATGTGTGGATAAGATCCATACCGCGTGGGAACCAGCGGAATCGTTTGCCAGTCAGGAAGATAGCCCAACATCGCTCTGGCCTAAGGCAGTCGGCCACCCAATAGAGGGGATTTCCTCACACTCATAGCAAGACCAGCGATCGAATCGCATGGCCGGTAGTAGCATATGAAGCTTTCATCTAGAATGGCGAACGAAGGAGTCTGTCGATGACAGACGATTTTTAAGAGGGGTATGAATCGTACTCTGGGAACGTGACGCAACGGCCAACTACTAAGCAATTTATAGCTAATCCCATTATATGTCGCTAGGACATGTTAGATACCGGGAACTGTCGAATACTATAAGCGCTCAATAGTTTACTGAGCAGTGAGTTGGAAAATTGACTTGTTCTTAGGCTGGTAGTAACATCGCAAACATGTTTTTAATGAACGAAATGTCAGATATTACTAACCGCAGCAACGAATCATGATCTCAGACAGGATTTGTTCGTAGTATATGATTGGAATCGATTGCAAGTTCTGTTAACCTTTGGTGAATTGAATCTAAGCGATAACTACCGGATTTGCTTATGAATTAAAGTAAATGCGGGCTGTATGATCTCTAATTGTTTCGTGTGTTGCCTAGAGACGGATTACGTTAAACAGCGTGTTAGAAGAGACCAAAGCTTCTTTCCTTGAACGAGTTTTGACGCTTTACCAAACGGACAGCCTAGCGCAGACGAGGATCTCAGGCCTTAGCTAGAGGAGACTGCACGGGTCGTGCGACAAGAGCTCGAACTCTCAGATGTAAATGTACCATAGTATGCATACGAACTCAAGATCAGTCTGTTCGTTATTCAAGGTTGCGTCAGAGATGCGAGGCCAGTTTCATCAGGCACACCTAAAATTACAATGCAATAGAAAAAGGTGTGACGACACTTTTAGGATCCAGAATTCGCGACCTCAATTGTATATCGGGTCTAACTGATACAAGAGGATCTGTTATGATCCATTTTTAAAATAAAGGTTCACTGTTCAAGTCTGCCATGCTATACCACAGGAATATTTCCATTTATGATTAACAGTACAGGGTGTTCTCGCAAAAAAACACAGCATCCACAGATCGTAAAACACAACTAACGATACAGATTATTTAACCGTATTTTCAAATTATATAAAACATGGATATAGGAAACACTATAAGCTTCTTCCAATACCGGTTACGGTTCTAAATGCTGCGATTTTGTGCTATAGACCGCCAATACGTTGTTAATCTCGATGACTTCCACTGTGATATGTCAGTCAAAACTATCACCTAAGTTCCCCTTGTTACTTTTGCTTATTCGCTATCGAATTTCGAAGTTATTCTTGCCCTCTATGTAAGTCCAACTTGATTTTAACTTAAACTGCCCTTTTGCTGCAAAGGAATTCAAATTTCACCATGGCGTTAGAAATAGCGCCACGTAGAATTGAGTCGAGACTCAAGGGCATGTGAGCTCTGTCACGACCTGAGGGCAACGAGATTGGCACGACTATGCCATGACGGATTTGAGCTGTGCAGCTGATGCCGCCACCGCTGCCCCACCGGGAACGCGACCGATGAGTAGAGGGAAAGTGTGAAAGGTGGTTGTGTAAGGCCAACTTGTGCCTCGTAGGCAGCCAGCGTATGGTTTTGAGCGCAAGTTCTTTTTCTAGTGAAGAGGAAATTGCGCGCGGATCTCTTCACAATGAAGAAACGAAGTGCCGTGGCAAGAGACCTCAGAGAAGCGAGACAACAACAACGACGACGAAGACCGCCCTCATTGAAACCCTTACTACTACTACTACTACTACTAGTAGCTTGACAACGAGTCAAAAGAACTGAAGCAGTCAGCGAGAAAGCTGCGGTTGTACCAATGTAAAAAATGAGACTTCGGACCAGACGATAAAAGTGAAGAGAGAAATATGCTGAGTATTATCGAAACCGAAGGAACAGCACACGTTATAGTAGTCAGGAAGGCTAGCGGGAAGCAGTCAAGGATATTACTACTGTTATTATTATTAGAAAGAGACGAACACAAGAAAGGAGCAGGCAAAGCGGTTTCAATTGATTATGCCTCGTTTTAGCACGAATGCGTATGCATACACACACTCAACCTTCTACTATATGTCCTCACGACCTAGCACCGTGTCAACTCTCAACTGCTTGCAATAACTCTCCGTTTCTCCATCTTCTGTATGACGTCCTAAGCAGCAGCAGGAGCAGCTTGCAATACGGCATATTGAAACTGAGGTAAGCGGCAACAGGAATGAAAGGAACCTTACTCGCCATATTGAATATTAGTAGAGCTTTCTACGGAGATTGAGCTACGGATGAGATACAGCGTGGCTGGCTGTGTTACACTAGAAGCTAAGGTGTGAAATAACACTGTGTGTGCAACGACCGGTACATCAGAAGGTAATAGCTGGTGAATTTCTTTCCCTTCATGTGCCTTCATGAACCTAACTGTTGTGAGGGTGAGGATCTTCGCGAAGTATATGCGGGTCACCAATGAAGATTACGAAATGAGGAAGACTTGTTATCACGCGACACGGCGGCCTCGAGTTGCTTTGCGGAAGACATACAGACACGAGAAACGATTAAGGCTGAATCAGCCATTGATATGTCAACCCAAAAGCCAAAATCTCGCAAAGAAGGAAGGGGCAGATCTGCTAGAGAAGAGACGCTTCTTAAGTAGCGACTTGACACCCGACCAAGAAACCCGCATTGTCGCAGAGTTGTCTTACACCCCTGAAAATGTGAGAGCGGATGTCGTGCCACTTACATCGTTGTAGGATCAGTCTAGCCAAGAGAACGGAGATAATATACGAGCACCGACTATCACGACGTGCGGTAGTTATAGGGAAGATTGAAACTGATAAATTCTAATAGCGTGAAGAAACTTGAACCTCTATGTCTAAAGCACGCTATCTAGTTCTCTAGTATACTACCCTACAATTTAACATTCACAACTTTAATTATCAAGTGTTCTATTGAACAAAGAATCCATGAGATACTTCTAGATTCCAATTTTTTCCAACATTTTAGACTAGGCAAGGAGTAAATTATATTGAACTATTATTTTTAACTTCTAAATTAAACGTTATATGGCAGGATGATCGCATAAACCTACCCATTCTTTTATGTTTTTAAAAAAGATGACAGGTTAAGAAAATTACATATAAGTTCATAGCATTTCTGAGCAAAACTGAGAGATTTTAATAGGTGTATTTGATTGAAGTTATGTTCAGATTGAATATATGAACGCATACCCCATTATTACGGTATTTATTATCATTTTTATTATTCATCTGCGTGTTCTAGACGTTTATATTACTTTAATTCATATATCGCTCATATAAGTCAGGTAGTATAAAACAACTAAAGGTTTTTTCAGGAACCTCAGTTTATTGCACAGAACCCTAAGAGTTAATCTTAGCGACTAAGACGTGCCATTTAAAACAATAGTGCTCACTCCCTTACGAAGTCAATAAGGCGCTCGTTGGCTCCGCGAAGCACGTTATTTACCACAAGTAACAAATAGCATATATACGCCTATATACACCTTTCAGGATGTCGGAAGGTATCCCATGCCGCTTTTTTTTTTTACTTCTACTTTCATTAAACCTAACGCTCTGACTATTTTGACTGATTGAATATAGAGACTCTCAAACTGTTCAATGGCTTATTTCAAAATGTCGAAACACTTCTGCCCCGCCCTATATATATATATATTTCTTTCAACTGGTAGAGATGCCATAAACTATAGTTAGCTATTCGAAAGACACGTAGTTGGAAACAAACGTAGTGATATGGATATTTAAAAAAAAAACTAAATATGCTGCATGAAGGGCATCTTTTTATCTAGAGCTTGCCGTTGCGTTTGCAATAGAATGACTAAAACCGAGCGGCTCTACAGGTGATGACTTGTGAATCCATCGAAAGTACCAGGCGCAGCAGCAGCTAACAAAGTGAAGTAGCAGAAGACAAGTGCCGATCTTAGTTACACCCCACCATTCCATTCATGCTGTTTTTACGGTTCGTCCAAGTATTTTTATCTGGTGCAGGATTTCTCCTGCAAGACTTGGTCGGCGATCATAGTAATTGCGAGGGGATATCATAAGGGACTAGTTGATATTGTTCAATTTCAGTTAACTAGGTGTAGCGGTGTAGCTGAAAAGATCTTTTATAACCGTCTGAGGCAGTCAGGGATTGCTAGGAGGGATGCTAGGAGTTATTTTAAATCTATTGCGTATTTAAGCAAGTTACCCAATTGTTAACGATGCTGTATGCGAAGTAAACTAAGGATAGAGTGGAAACGATGGTTATCCTTAGGCTCAATATGTACAGTTGTTACGTTCAGACTAGATAAGTATACTTTACAAATTATGCAGAACAGACGCCTAGAGCTCGGCGTCACGCTCTCTTGTGTCGCCAGATTCTATTCTCTCGAGCGAACGAGCGTAGCTAGGTGTCGAATTTTCCACTGACAAAAAATTGAAAATTCTTCTTATCTCAATGAAAAAAGTAGCTGATATTCTAAACGTGTCAACGTCTTCGTAACGCAGCACCTATCGATCTATTAATTGCGTTTCGCATCAGGATTAATTTACTTTAGTGAAAAATCAACGCTCAAGGATAAAAACTCTCCGGTTCAAAAGATACCCTTGTTTAATAATGTTATCTCTGTATCAATATTTTCGATTTAATAAGAGTATCGAGCACTCGTCTACGTGTTAGCCGGCAAGATTAATATACCCACTCTACGCGCGATCAAAACATCCGTTGGAGCAGTTTTCCCGGCGACTGTTACCTGATTTCTATATCATGGTCTCAAATCTCTTCAACGAAATAGCTGTGTAGTACGTTTCTACTTGCCGACCATTCCGCCTATTAGTACAAAACGTCTCTTCTGCGACATCTATAGAGAATTTGCCCTTCGTATTACTATATCGTAAAGATTAGATAAAAAAAAGAAAAAAAAAGAACAATATTTCAACTACCCCTGTTTAGGATCTGTTCCCGTTTGTTTTGGCTTTGGCGTATGAAGTATATTGAAGCGTGGGCGACGTTTAAATGCAAAGCAACGAGGTCCGGTTTGACTGAATTGATTCCGGCCAATTTTTGATAATTTTCCAACAGCAAACGTTCGATAGATAAATTCAGTTACGTATTCTTCTGCTCGTACAAGGATACATTTTTTGTACGTGGAACGTCGTGTTTTTTTCTGTGTGCATCATTTAAAATATTTAGCTTTTTTGGCCCCCACTCTTTTGGGCAACTGAAAGCTAGCCGCCGTAAGCCCACCTGCGTGCGTCTTAGCCCTTTCCGCGAGAAATAAATTCGAAACGAGCAACTATGACGAAAAAAGTTTTGCCCGACAAAAGGGACAAACTAAAAACCTGAGTGAAGAGGATCCGATGTGTCTCATATTCTCGTAACTTCCCGAAAGCTGCCAAAAGCGTCTGACGTAAATTGGCCCTGACCGTTCGTTTTGCTACTGTCGTTGAGATGCGGTTGGTGTCCAATGCAGGCGAAAAAAAGGGAGATCTGCAAAATGAAACGATCTAGTACTTCCAGCAATGCTTTACTATGATAATGATTTTTGGCCACTTGACACGAACGTGCATTGCGTGCACGGCACATCGCTGTGGCATACCGGTGTCCGTTTTTCTGTCTGTTTGCTGTCGCGTGTCCTTGTGTGTGTGTATGTGTACGTGTCGTGCTATATATCTCCGTGTATAGGACGAATTATACGCAGAAATATGTAGTACGATGATCGCAGGCGACAGCGTAAAAGTAGGCGCTTCTGTTATCGTTTTTGTTGCATAAGTGACATTGCAGTAATTATAACGACGCTAGCGCCAGCAGCAGCAAGGAAAATCTGCTTGTTACAGAGGCGTCGCCCGTTGTACGTATGTACACCACGAGACAGGAAACAGCAGAAAGCCGACATCGGCTAATATGGCGACTAAGAGAACCAGTGCGCGAAACAATACAGATCGGCTGCTGAAGTCGGGAAACGTTAAAGACGAATCAAGGCCAGACAACTCCTGGGCCTCTGCCGCAGTTTGTGGGTTCCCTGCCACCACCGCCGTTGCTAGTCGGCGTCAACAATACCCACTTCGGTGCTATAGTCTACAACATGGCCATAATGCACATATAGTACATTTCACCGGAAAACCTAGACCTATTGTTTCTGAGTTATGCTTTGTATCTAGAGCAAACGAACGCGTGTATGTCTAACGTATTGCATACGAACTGCAGATCTGACAATTGGTGGGTGATGCCAACATAAGGACGGCCAAGTTTCTTGATAAGCAATCTTCTGACGCGACCGCGATGTTCTACTGGTAGCGGCAGAGCATTTTGCTAAGCGTCTCAAGGCGTCGCTGAGGCTAAACATCGTTCCTATGTTACATAAAATTCGCAGCAGTTTTTATCAGTGGCGAGAGTAAATTTAATCCGATTTTTGGCTTATTTCTCTATAAATGTCAACAGATGACAAACACTAAGTAAGCGATGGTCGCGAAAAGTCGAACAGATCTGACTGGTCACAAGTCGAAAAGCCAACAAAGTCACGTTATTGATGGCATCGTGAACAAGTGATTTGCTTTTTCTCATCTTTCCTCAAAGCATAGCTATAAACAAAATGGTACTTGATTATGTCACTATTATAATTACCTTATAGGCAAAGCCCTAGCTAGATTGCCTGTAGTAAATTTATAGTGCGTGACACCAAATCGTTGGGTCCTAAATCACATTGCTTAAAGGACATCAGCCAAAAGCTTTGTTGTCTCACTTGTTTTTCTATTTTTGTTATTGTTGCAGATAGTCAATGACATGTTTGTAGTTGTTAATAGTCTGCACTGTTATTAGGTTATGCCCGGCATTTTAGTAAAGCCATCACTATGAGCTTCATCTAAAGTCTGAAGGCTGCAATGAATGATGTTGTCGACAAGTTCGACTCAGCAATGCGTAGGAGGGGAATGTAACGTGGAACATCTCATAGACCTACTTGGTCGAAATAACTAGTATAGGTAAAATTTTCAAATAAATAAGAGCAAAACTGTTTATTGTCACTAACAGCGTGAAAGCCACCAGCCTTATTTGCTCAAGGGAAACGGTTTTATCGATGGACCTTATAAGTTGACATTTACTTAAGATACTTGTCACCTAACTTGATGAACAATATTAACATATGTTTAAACAATCAAAATTTGAGCAAGCGAAATCTGACAAATGACAAACGGGGACAGAGAATCTGTTTGTTCTCGTCTATTTTGTTTGCTTTTGTATAGGTTAGAAGACCTTATAAAGACACAATATTCACCTCAGATAGATTCATCCTATAGCGATTTCACTAATTTGAGCGAGAGACACATAAAGCGGACCTTCCTAGAAACAACATACTAAACTTCCATAATTAAAAACTAAATTATGTAATCAAAAGCGTTTTTCTAGCCGCGGAAATCGTACAAGTCGGCTTCTTAAGTCAAGCGTGAAAATCATAAGGATAAATGCGAAGAGTGTAACACTTTCGCTGGGAAAGTATCGCTATTTTTAGAGCCTGCTATAAGTGCGGTAAACTTAAAGGAAGTCCCACCTTCCCACAGAGCATCTACATGGGTAACGTTACGCGCTCCAATGTATATGTATGCCAGGCAGGCATAGGAAATTACTTCCAGTACTTAACGCATAGAGCATTACTCTATACAGATGAACTTATTACCTAGCTAGCTAGTAAATCACGCCCTCAGCTTCGCTGTCTTAGCAACTATCGAGATGCCATGATTACTAACTATTTTCTTTAAAATTTTGGTACTTGGTAACGAATTTCTAGCTAGAAATAGGCAGATGCTATTTTTTAACATAGCAAATTATTTTCGGGTCGTACTCACAACTCGTTTTGACAAAATCTGCTTCCTTTTCCCTAGACGCACTCCCTGTCTCTGTAATCCGAAGTACTCTTTCAAAAATCGTTTAATAATAATGTATCAACGTCTCTCTACCTGGTTTTGTAATAACGATACCTCGGATAAACAGATAGCATTGTAATTATGTTCTAAATATACAAAAAAAAAACAGACAAATCGCCACTAGAAAAATTATTTGCGTTCCAAGTATGGTTCGGGCGCTATTTTGATAGCTTGCTTTCTCCTTCTTTAGAATGTTCAACATTACCAGTTCATTCAAGACGTTATTTATATATCAATGCTGTGTTTTTCATTTCTGTCCTTCATCTTGGTAATGATGTTTTTCTTCTTCAATCCACCCTCTCGCGCATTAATGTCTCCCGTTTTAAACGATGTGGCCTATGTTCAACCGGTGGAGAATCCGTGCCTGTCGTGTCTATACCCAGGCTTACTATACCTATTTTGTCCTTACAGGCCTTACGGGGGTTAGTAGTTGTATGCACACCAGCCACAACAACTAGATGGGTCAGATTGGTATCGCTAGAGGTGAAATTCGAATATCGCTTCTATTGCCCTTGTCGTTGCCGTTCGCCCTTCGTCTGCTCCGGCGCTTTGAGAAACTCGACAGCATTGGGGTGAGTCTTTTAAAGGCCTATTGTAAGGTAACGAGAAATATCACTGTAAATGTAACCAAAATCCACAGGCTTGCCATGATGCACCAATGCGAATGTACACAAAAGTCAAACAATAGTGATAATAATAACTTCATATATGAAGTAAAGGTTCTTATTATCTTTTTCTGTCCTTTTATTGTTGAATTAGGTTAGCGGTAAAAGTGGGGTGCGTTAGCGGTGAGGCTGTATAGATCTAGTTAACAACGGCGTATATGTAAGTTTTATGAATGGTTTTCTATCAGACTACGTTTTTTTCCTAACTGTAATTAAGTTACAGCTTATTCGTAACAACATACTTGATTACTTCCAAGTACCACGAATATGATTTGAACACCTGAAAGAAATAGAAAAGACTGAAATGAATAAAGTAGTTTTTGAACCTGACTAGACATACACGTGGCGTGTCGATATATGAAAAGTCGTCAAGACACGATTTTTCTGCCTGGATTAGTTCTGTAACTAAACGTAAATAATAGTAATTAACAGACTAACGAACGATACCGGTCTTCCTAGAGTATTCACTGTCCTTTCAAAAGTAACACCACAGCCCCGACGCTGCCGATTTATGCCGGAGCGCTACGTTCCGATCTGCTAGTCACCCACCCTGAAGGTGAAGAGATTCTTACTTTTTTATGACGCACAACAGTTTCACGTTGTGTCGTCAGGAGAAATCCTCCAGTTAGCCAAAAGCCCTGCAAATATGCATCTACCTACGCAAGGACGGTAACGGCCATCCTCGTCTGCTATGGTGGAATGAACTCATTCAGCAGCCCCCATCCGACCCGACAATAAGGTCTGGCTATCTGTGTTTCTGCCCAGCATGAGTTACCTATTATTTAGGTTTTTTTTTTCCTCCTATTTACTATATTTCTACTTTTGTTTCTGTCATTGTGCGTTGTTTGTGCTGTTGTTTTAATTCAGTTCCGGCGGCGAGGGACGATTTGTGAGTTTGAGCGATTCTCGTTGTGCCGACTATGGATGAGGAGGATCAACGACCCTTCGTCTTTTGTGCTTTAGCCACCTTTAACTTCAGTTCTCGCTCGTCGCCCTTTTCGTCTCGCCGTAGCCGCAGCGATCTTTATGTTACTATAGCTGCCTATGGCGTATTCGGTGTCTACTGCCACTTCTGCCGACGCCGTTGCAGTCGCTGCTGTTCTGCTTCAGTCAGAAGCTATTACGTTCGCGTCGGTCAGATTGTTATTATGCTGTTCATTCAGGGTTCCTATTTACGTTCACGGCCTCTAGCCATTCTGTGATGCCAGACACCAATAACGATGTCTGCCATGTAACAGCGTTAATAACCACGACGGTAACAACATTGGCCAGTGACAGTCTCGGCCAATACGAACACTGTTATTGGCTAGTTACCTAAAGCAGCCACTGTACAAGGGCCAGAAACAGATGAATTTACGTTTATTCCCCGCCATCCTTACTACTAGATATAAACCTTCTCGAACTGCTATCGTTGCGCGATGCAAAAAAAAACTTGTTGTGGGCGTTTGTGTGCCAATATCGCCCGCTACGGTAACGACCGCGGTAATATTTGCGGGATATCTTTTTCTATCTGGTTCGTGACTACATCACAACTATAACTACCTAAACAGAAGCACCGGTAACAGCCACGAAAGAGTACAAAAGTCAGAAGCTCGACATTTTACGAGTCACGGAGAGATTAAATGGTGTGGCACAGCGTCCAATATCAGTTTACTCGTTTCGCTTATCTATGATTGCGATGGCTGCTTTCAGCGGGGGGTGCTTGCAGTAGAAGGACAGTTGCTTTTTTCACGAGTGCCAGTGGGTCTAAACATTGTCTTAAACGTTGATGGCCGGATAAACTAAGCCAAATGTTTTCCATTGCCATATTCAGTTCTGTCTCTCCCGCTTAACTTTGGAAAGCTTTACATTTAGCTTTCGTCTATTATTGTTACTATTCAGTTTAGTAATTTATGTATACAAGTAGCGAGGTATCTTATCATATGCAATCTTGATGTATCACCTCTGGATTTTTTCCTTCTGAACAGAAACGTCATATAACGTCACGAAACTTTGCGCCCAGTATAGCCAAGTAAATCCCAAAATAGAGTCAGCTATAGCTGTCGCTATGAAGTTACAACGATCAATTCCTACAAAACGTTGCCTTTGCGCAAGCTTATGCTTGCCGCATGAGTTGAAAACTTTTAGCGCTGAAAGTAAGAATATTGCTAATAGTAACAACTATCCTGATGACGGGGTACATTGATAACGCCTAGATGAAACTAAATTTCTAACATATGAAGACCATGAAGACAGATCCAAGTGCTGCTGCTGCCAGAGTCATACCGCCTGTCTCTTCGAACAAAAGGCGCCAGCGGCATTGATACGTTTCGGGTAGCTGACAACGAGAAGGAGGCGACAAGATGGGCGGGGGACACGCAGCGCAAGTTAAAGTAGGCGATTTTTAACCGCAAGCCGAACGAATACAAATGAACCGCTTTGAGGAACACAAATCAGAAACGCTGTCATCGGCTGGTACCGGTGATCGGGTCGAATGGGAGATTGAGATCTGTTGCAGCTTTAAGCTGTTTCTCACAGTGAACATTCATTGGTGTCTCTGCTAAGACGCCAGTCGTGCAGGTGCACGACCGCAGTAACACCGTCAACGAAACCACTAACGGTCGCGTCTTGAAGGCACGTTATAGGAGAGAATGCTTCCTCATTTCTATTAATATTTTCCACATCAGATGCAGTCAGTTTCCGGCTACGTGTAACAGATGCTGCAAGGAAGCTGTGTTCGGAGCGTACCTTTTCGCGATCAGTTGTTAGGGGACCAGTCGGCAACGCTATATGCATAGATAAAAAAAAAAACATATTCTGCACAATGCGTGTACGCCTCTATTGAGTTCTCGTTCGATACGGCACAGGTATGTCCATACATCTGTACGTGTAGATTTACGTACTTTCCACTAGCAGACGTTATGATTACACGATCAGTTAGTCATACGCAGCGGCACTGTTGTTAGTAATCATTGTTGTGCTTTCGTTGTCGTATGCAGCGTATTTACGTCCATTGTAACTTCTTAGTTAAGAACATTTCCGCTATAAGGCTCATTAGCGTATAATAGAGTTCATATTCAGATAAACGCAGTGGAGCTTCTCAGTTTTAGGTGGTTTATTAAAATGCTGAATGTTGACTGTAACGTTTGCTACCTAGATAAACTTGTGATTTGGAACTTTACCTTTAATAGATCCTAAGTAATGTATTTATCGCGCGCGCACTACTAAGTTTCCCAGGCGGTTTTGTTATAGGCAAAAGATTATCAACAGTCGATATATAGTATGAAAAAAAAAGAGACGTAGGCCTTCGACTGGGAAATTAATACTCCACAGCTATAGGATATGAACGAATGTATTTTTCTACTGTTACAAGTACTTATGGCTTATACCCAGCACAATGGGATGGCATCAGAGGAGCGGCATCCCAGAGCCATCAATGGTAATTATTGCCTCACCTGTCTTCAAACCCGGTGCTAGTGTGGCACCCGCAATCGAGTTAGAACGCTCTCATTGATAACTGAGCGCCCATAAATGTATATTTCGAGTTATCAGTTTATAACCCGTAAATTAATGAATATTCTCTATTCACAATTGCTCTGCGTCGCTCGAAGTGACGTAGCTTTATGTTTCGCTATCGAAAAATTGTCTCGATCCGCTTGTGGGGCCCCTGTTGCCCGACAGATTTGGTTCTGCTGCTATTGCTCTAGCGGAGATTGATTCAACACATACAACGCGGGCACGCCGCTCTTAGCGCACCTCTATTCCAATAATGATAATATTAGTCGCTTCGTGGGAAAATAGGAAAGCCTCAGGGTGGCAAAACAACGAATCGGCTGAGGGGGTGACTGCAGCGTCCGCTTCGACTATCACCGAAGCAGCTTGACATCGAAGCATCTATCGCGACTCTCATCAACGAACGAGCATCTGGGTAGGAATTATATGGGACGGGAGCGATGCGCGCACATCTGTCCACTGCAGTGGCTGTGCTTGTAAAACAGGTATTTCGAAGGACTGGGATTCTCTCTGGGTTTTTTTTTTTTCGGAGTTGTTGTCCGATTTCTATATATAGATTAGACTAAAACTTTTAAGGTGAAAGCGTAGAAGGTACGTGCCAACCTAGATAAAGGCAGTTTTAGTTGGCCTGCAGATAGATTTTCAAGTCAGGAGGTTACATAAATCTGAAGTCTTCTCAGGTATATCGTGTCTTTATTAGTCGCTCAGTCATGAATCCCTAGCGGGCGCTAAATCGGAAGTGCAGCACATTTACATTAAAAGTTAATTCTATATAGTTAAATTGAATGTCAACGCCTACGAAGTTCCTTGTTGTGGCAAACGTCGTTAGACGCGTGGAATAATAACGTGGGGCACGCAAGAGGTGACGGTAGAAATCGTGAACAATTGCGCGATGTCTTTCGACCTCAAAATGCATAGGAGTTTCAATGCATGTTTATATGTAAATCGTTAAATCGATAGCCATTAAATCTCTACCACAACAAAAGTTCAATGTGTGTCTCAGTGGATGATATCACAATGGTCAACGAAGCTATTTAATAGCCGCAAGTGTTACTGATATTGATACCCGCGGCCCCATCACCAAAATCATTTAATTCGATGAAAAAAAACACACACACACACACACACACACACAAGTAATAACAACAATAATAATAAGTGCGAAAACATACTACAAAAAAAAAATAGACGGATGTTCAGTGCTTCTAATCTTGTATGCGGCATGTCATTGCCCATAGCAACGCAGAAAGTGAAAGTATTTAGAACAGCTTATATGATGTATTCGCACCTAGTGATTTTACCGGGGCTTCGTACGAGCGCCTACATACACAGGCGCTTGTACAGAAGGCTTGTAAGGCGAAGTAGCATTCTTGTTTAATAGGTTTTCGCGGAGAAAACAGGCCTCGACGGCTGTCATGCTCGATTTAGAGTTCAGATGAAAACAATACGGAGCGTAGCGGCGGTTCAACTAGCCACTATTTACTGGCGTTTCTGACTGATGAGCACAGACCATTATGATCACCGCGGTAGTGATGATCGTCTGGCTAACTTACAGAAAGCAAGATGTTACCTAAACAATAAGGATAAAATCACCAGCAGCGGCACTATATGCGAAAATCGATATGGTGACAGGAAATGTTGCTACAATTCAACCTTGCCTTGACCATCGCGCATGTGTCGATACACTGGGGTGATGATTATTAGGCCAGCTCGTGGAAAACGCGCCTAGATCGAAATTTTGGCCTCAATTCACGTACAGCCTATTGAATAGTAGGCCTTTGCTTTTGTGTACAAATTTCGCACGAAGAAAATACTAGAAAAAGGCCACTGTCGAGGTTAATTTCACCCCAGAGTGTGCTACACTCCAAATGTTCAAGTATATAATCAAATATTCCAAAAAATTATCTAAATTTCATAATTAGTAGTCGTTAGAAGCATATGTATTTTGAGCAATTTGTATAACGTTTCATAAGAAATCTTATCGAGGACCCCGCACATAAAATAAGGTAGTACTTCGTTTCGAAAGGCGAATACAATAATATGGATGTGCTCCCGAAACGTCTTCAAATCCCTAAACGCATCGCTGCCCGTAAGGGCAAGGTCATTATAAATAGGTAAGTTTTGCTATATGGACAAGCAATCCAAGCTCTCTATGAGTATTGAAACGTCTAGCCTTATCAGGGAACAGATGTGAGAAACGTGAGAAAATGCGATCAGGTTTGTATTGAATGTTACAGGCTTTGGCCTTCTCGCCACGCTACAAAGTTGCATTTACATTGCAACCGAGAGGCTAGGCCCATTCAAATTTTAAGCGCCAAAAAATCAAATCTATGGCGTAAGAACAAACAGAATCTGTTTGGTGCTTCAAACAGACCTGAATATGATGTCAACGATGGTGATCCTCGTACGTTTTTCTATACGTATTTGTTCTATAATATTTGTTCATGAGTAGCCGATGCAAGTTTTCTTGAAATGTAGTTCGTTTGATCTGTTCGCCATATGTAACAGATCATCTTCTATTGATGAATATTATTGATTGTCTTCACCGTCTCAATTGACAAATCATATCTTGGATAGAGTAAAGGGAAATTAGATCCGAAGTGACTCCTTCTCTGATGAACGAATGAGTTGATCAAAATCAATAGAGTATACGCATAATAAACTAAGAGTTATTCATTACCATTTAATAGTAATGGTAGATCTATATCCCGATATCTACCGTCATGAGAAGCCATCCATTTGCCCCTTGTGTATGTTACTTAAGCAAGCAGGGTTAACCGTATTCCCAGCACTTTCACTTTGAATCATTCAATCAATCAATCAATCAATCAATCAACGGTTTAATTCATTTGAAATTGGGTAGAAATCTACAGCTATGACATTGACAAGATGTAGGTTGAGCGGCTATTATTTGTTCTTTTTTTTTTCCTTATAAAGAATAGGAGCTGAATTGTAGCTGGTAACTCTATGAAGACGTATTCATATTGCTAAGCCTAATATTGCAATGATAAGCGTCCTTCAAAGGGATCAATGTTTCAACAGTTAACAACGGAGGTTCATTCATCTGTCATCAAGGGGCTCGAGACAATCTTTAGGGAAGCCCGAGTAATAACTGCCAACGGCAGTAGCGATTTTCAAAAAATGGGCTCAAACCGGACCAGGTTTTTAACCATACTATAGGTCGGCTTGAGGGGCGCAAATGGAACTTAAACGCTCGGCCACTTCTTTCGCAGTCGGCATTTGCAACGATCGCAAAATAACCTTGCACGTATTTTACACAGGCCTTCTCAGTTTATGATAAAACATCTGTAGTCAGCGGTTGCACTTTGTATGTTGCTGTTTTGACTTTTCTTCTATCTAGGTATCGCAAGCTTAAAACCGCGTTATGCTTCATTCTTCTTGCACAATATTCCTTCAGAGCCGTTTGGCTTCGAAGCTGCATTGTACAACAGATTGCGTCGACTAAATCATTATGACATGAAGTCTCATTTCACCATGACAGTCGGTAATTTCAAAGAATGGAAGCAATTAATTCAGGCCGCGTCCAAGGGCCCCAAGTTAACGGAAAAAAACAATAGCAGACGAAAACGAACACTGAAATGAATAGCCAATCTTAATGAGTTGTTGTTAAAGTAATCGTGAGTTACCAGAGTATCTTCGCATGACCCAAAGATAGCTAGTTAGCTATGCTATGGCAAACAGAAGGTCGTCCATTTTGACTGCGAATCCTTTGAAAAAAAACTCTGCGCATCTTTTCCATTTGGAAATCAAATTTTTCTGGGACGCTGCGTAAATTAAACGCCATAATATTGAAATACATTATTGCCGGGTTTGTCCAGCTTACCAAAAATCTGTAGCCCTAAAGTTGCTCAAAATGTCTAATAATTTGTATATTATGATGTAATACCAACAAATGATTGTAAGCAACGGCAATAGACTTGTTCAGAATTAGCTATGTACAAATCACGGCCAGCTAACTTCATTTCGATATACAGACGAGAGGACCAACCGGAATGTAACTCGAATCAGTCAGTCAGTCAGCGTTATGAGCAAGTGCTATACCTAAACAAGTCGCCCGATAATCGCCGGTAAGATCCATTGCTATAACTTAAAGCTTCAGGGAATAATTTCGAAAAACCTTGTTTCATATGGAATTTCATTCGATGTGAGAAATATTCAAAACCGTTTGTACGACGAAAGCGCACCTGCTCACAACTTGGGAAGGTGCGCAATACGTGTCGACAAATTCGGATTAGTCAGATGCCGTGCGTAAGACCACCTAAGTAGAGTGTTTAAACGTTCTTGACTGATTTTTTTTTTACTTATAGTCTCTGATTCGTCGACTGTCGTAAAGTGATGCATTGTTTTTCTTTAGGCCTCACTCTGAACTTGCTGTCAAGTAAGCCGTTTCCTGCAACATGTACCTTTAAATTTTCGCTCAGCTGGCGCCAGAAATTGGCACCTTCCCAAGGGTTAAAGGTGGCAAATATCTGACCCAGGCCCGCAAAGTATTTAAATAAACACTCATAATGATTACTCGAAATGAGATGACAATATATTTCGGGATGCCATCGCTGATATTGCCAGTATCAAGTAGCGAAACGCAGCGCCAATGGCTACAGGTCTGCGGATTTCTTAACCCGACCTCAGAGGTCGTTGCCGCGCGTCGTTGTCATCATCATTATCGGCTTGCACTCCAGTACAGTTTTATCTTGGGGCTCGGATTTTAAAGTTTAATGCCTTTGGAAAAGACAAATTATTCTAGCGGCGGTAGCCGAGAAAGGCGCAGCTGGCTGGTGGCTGGCTATGCCCCCTTTACTGTGTCGCTACACGGCTGTCGCACACATCCACCGATATCGTCATATACTGAGTCTATTGTCACGAACCCGCGGAACTGGGCAGGTTGTGAAAACGAGAGCAAACAACCTGGGGGAAGTATCTGGGGAGCAGGACGTAAACGGTGCAACGCAAAAGCTTCACGCGAATTACCACCACCGTCACCATAAAAACCATCTGAATTGCCAGTGAACACCGTATGCGCATCCCGTTGTCAACGTGGCCATTGGATCAGATCGTGGCTTTCTGAACTCAATGCGGATCCTCTTCGTTGGAGCCATCGTCTTTGAGCTGCGCTTCGTTTTCGCTTGGTATACGCATGGTACGTGTGCGCGAGCTAACGCGATCTATGCGATCGACAAAGCGCGTCGTCGACCATCGACGCAAAAAGGTCTGTCAGTGCATAGTCTGTTGGACTTCTTCTTTCTTAGCGGTCGCTAAAAATTAGCGATCAAAGGAAGTTATGGAAAAATACAGAAAAAGAAAAGTCATCAGGATCGCGTTTTCTGCGACGACATCAACAATTTCGATGAGCTGGATGACGATGATGGTTCAAACTGAGCTTTCTTCTGTTTTCTTTTGAATGAGTATGTGTCTGTGTGTGGAGATGTCGTTACGTTGGACTCAAAATATGAGTTGGAGTAGAAAAAAACCGCAAGATATTACCGCATCAAAGAAAAATAAATTGGCAGACAGAAATTTGAAGAAGGGCAAGCATGACGAAAACCCAATGGAGAATGCGGAGCGAGTTTTGGCTTTGACAATTTTAGCTTGAAAAGTGCCGCCGCGCACTTCTGTGTGTGTATGTAGCTAGACTTTAAAATATAGCGGTTTGTTTGTTTGTTTGTCTTTGTATTGCTGTAATGACGCTATTCGTCAGCCGATAAGTGGCTAAGCATGGGTCTTCATGAAGTACAATTTGGTCATATGCATTTACGAATTTTGCTCGAAATCGCTTACCACTTAGATTAGCTACCACGTTTTAGGAAACAGTGAATAGAAGTTATAAGGTGGGAAGTTAGACACCGGAGCCGTGTCAGAGTTAGGTACGGTAGGTATGGACTAATGAGATTGTAGTTGAAGACGTATAATTTTTTAGTCAATCTATGTAGAGGATGTTCGAACCGCAAGGGCCAACGTTCTTCTTAACTTCACAATGCTGCCCGACTGTTTTGACGCCGTAACGTATGACACCATAGAAAAACATACACTCAATTACACCTTTCGTATATCGTCTTTATCGTGTAGTTTTCCCGTTTCATATTGTCACATACTGTATTATACATGAACTTTAACACGCATTTTATTTAAAAGCATACGTATGTCTGGGTCGTTGTAACGTAATTTAATCGAAATTTCGAAGAACTTCTTCTTAAGTTACTTATTTAATTGGCTAGGAGAAATGATTCAATACTCAATTATCGGAAACTCTGTGGAGTTTGTTGTATCTAGATGCTCGTTGCTGAATGACGCTGTTAGAAGCCAGTCGTCCGCAAAAGTGACCATGTATGTAGCAGCTGTGATGAGCTAATATGGCTCATCTCTTGTTCAATTGTAACCGAAACTTCAGTCAGACCACGTAAATTTCGCTTTTCATCGACTGACAGGCTGAAAGGGGAGAGAAATTGAGGTGAATGGGGAACCATATCGTGACTCGGTAGATATTATCATCGCCACACTCACGTTGGCCCGGAAATGACCCACATACATTGTTTGCATTTGAATTACTCCCCGAGCATCGTACCGGCGTGCTACTCATATGGGGCCGTGCGTAGGCCGATGAAGTCAAGCCAATCAGGAAGGTTCTAGGAGACAACTACTTAATGAAGGAAGGCTTTCAACTAATTACATCTAAGTAGGTGGTAACAACCCTATGAAATCATACAGTGAAATTTTCACAGAAGACCCTTAAAGGTAATATATAACTGATGAAAATTGCCATTACCGCTATCTGCTTCAAGTGTCATTAAATTGAGTAAATCCTCGTTCTGGCGTACGACCTGCATTGTACGACCCAACAGTTGTTGTTCTCTATTCATTCAGAGAAATTTGCTAAATTTACATATATAAAGACAAACACTAAAATTCAGAAAAAAAAAAAAAGGTAATTTTTTTAATTTTCTTCGTTTCGGCGCTGCCTCAGAATACTGCTTGCGTCTATTTTATCTAATTTTAGTTAGGTAAACTGGCACGGTCGGAGCGGCGCCTAAATAATTTCTCCCCGAAGCTGTTTTATCTCTCATGTTTCGACTTACGCTAGATACATATGCTTGATACAACAAAACAGTACATCAGCCTATAACAGATACTTCGATGACCACTAAACTGATAGTCTTACAGGATTTCAGGGGTTTCTTACCGGATTTTTTCAGAAGTTGTACTTAGTCTATCAATAAGAAGTCAACTAGTTCCTGCCACGTTTCATCTGGCTCCCATTTTAAAAAGGGTCTCAGAAATATGTACATCTCGCAACCTTCCATCATCGACGCGCGTTCAGCTTTAGCGGCTAGTGGTTTTAGCATGATGAAGAATGGAGGCAAGATTCGCTTTGTATCTCCCAGACAAACACGCCCACCGAAACTCCTTATCAGCTATATAACATTTTCATAGTTCATCGAGTTGGCTTGGTCAAGACTGTCATTAGGAACTGGCGCTTTATTTCAGTTAGCTAGAACGGCAGATGATTGGATGAGTTCTTAGGGTAAACAGCAGATGTCTCAAAACAGGCCAAGGAAGGCTACCTCTAAGCTAAAAAATAGAAGCCTTCAGGGGCAAAGCCCGACATAAATTTAACCATTGTAATAGTTTTACAATCTCAAGATATGTTAATTATTAGATCAATATTATTATGTTACACATGTTATTATGTTACACTTAACTATGTAGAAATATCAGATACTAGGAATTGCCGGACCAGTAAACAAATTCAACTCAATTGTTTACCCGGAGAAGATGGCATGCATTTTTAACTTGGTAGAAGTATCTGACGAAACTTTACTATTGCATAACCGAATTTTAAAGTTAGTATGATTTTACTATTTCACGTATATTAGGAAAAAGTTTCCCAAAAGGACGACAGAGAATATTATTTCTATCGCTCTACCCATCAGCTGAAATTATTGTGAGATATTTTACAACAGAAATGAAATACAAATCCTTATGTCTCAATGTATTCGTACCATAACGATTTCCTCCCTGCAGTGCAGCATTAACTTCTTTCGAATGTGGCAAACAAGTAACTTCTAATTGACTAATAAATGCTAAATGGGGGCGTAGACACTCCGTAGAAAAAAACATGGATCCGTAAAGGCAGTTCTTAGGAATCGGGCGACATGCACTAGTAAAGATGCTCTATATTTGAACGCGCTTTTTTCAGGGCTGAAAAATTATTCGAATCAGAGCATCTGAGCGCATCCGACTAAAGACGCTCTGCATCGGCCGGCACTTCGTTATGACCATCCGCGCTGTATCTAACTCCTGAAAACCGTAACGCTGAACGGACACGGCCAGGAACCTAGAATTTCTTCTATAAAAAAATGGTTGCTTCTCTCCATGATGCTAAGCCGAAGAACAACTGAAAGCAGGATTCCTGCATGCAGTGATTTGATTTGGACTGCCAGATGTGCTTCAATAGAGAAGAATTACAGTGAAGACGTCAATTGCATTTACGATTATGAGTTTACAGGCCTTAAGAATACATTGATGTTTCGTCAGGGTTGATTTGTCCTATTCGATATTGGTGTTCTATTTACTCAACTTAATCCACTCAACTTACCAATGGTAGCCGATTTTGAGGGCCAGTCGATTCAGCTGATTGCAGCATGGATCCGATTGACTAATAATATTACTGCGAAGACATTGACTTTTTTCGCAACAACTACCTTGCTCCCGTTTCATTAATAATGTTCAGAGAAAGCGAGTTAACAATTCTTCAAACTGGACAATAAGACCAACTTATAGTTACCTTTGATATATATATATATATAGTTAATCCGACTAGTACAAATAATAGCGACGTACCGTACATATGAGCGTCTATCTTCAATTTACCGAGAACGCCTATTTTCTACACACTGACTTGTCTTCGCTTTGCCTGAGCGAACTAGACTATTTCTGTGACTATGCACTGGACTAATGAAAGTACAATTATAGAAAAATCTATACCTCTGTCGATACTGATCATCAGTATTTTTTGACTTGTAATGAATAAACAATCTATGATCTTCTTTATTTGCTCTACTAGCTACATATTTAATTATGGCTTCTGTACCTATTTGTTATTTTTTTTTTATAGCAAGCTACTATTAGTAGTAGAAAAAATCTATCCGATGCAGTTGCTGCCGGATCGCCGGAACGGTGTGCTTCTCAAGCGTAAATCAGTTTAAAATACTAGAATCCCGGAGTGTCAGGCCGTCGGTCCCTTATGTTATACTATTTGCGCCTCGTTTTATGAAAGCTCACCGACTAAATCTCTAGGAACGCGCGTTGGCTGTGTAATTCTATCGTGAAACTAAGTATATTCTTATCAGTAATGCGGTGAGGAACGTTTGGCAAGCAAATCACATACAGCAATTTAAGCTTCCTTTCTTATGGCAGTATTGTCGAACTATCCTTTTGGCCAAAGAGGTTCAAATGTTGTTTCTCAAGAGTCTAAGGGCGCGCGCGCTCGGAGTCACTAAACGCAGCATCGACCGCGGGAGGCTACGCCCCGAAGATTCCCAGCTCATTGGTCTTGAGAGACGAAAGCCGGCGCACTTACTGCTGCCGCTGGCGTGAGAAAGGTTGTCTCGTGCTTAGTTGGAAACACAAAAACTGCTTAGCAAGAAAATTGGTGGACCAGCGATATTGACCGACCTGGTATATGTGGAAAGGAAAACATCTCGACGATGTTGCCCTGACTGAAACAAAATTGTGATAGTTCTTTACTTAAAGGAGAGGAACCAGCGAGATGCTGGCCTATGCATCAGTAAACATTAGAGCTTTATACGGAGCCCCACATGTCGCGTGTCTCTCGAAGAATTGCCTATTCTGGGTGTGTGAGCCTATCTGCAATACATATGTCTCTCTCTCTCTTTCTCTTTTATTTATACATTGTGTTATATTCTGACTTACCAAATTTCATAGTAACAATAAAATCTTACCAAGTAACTTGGAAGTTGTCACTTTTTTGGCAGGGGTTTCCTAAACCGTACGCGTTGCGATAATGCTGGCGGCCAATGTATATGACCATGTTGGACAAATGGCCTCCGACTGACCATCGTTTAAGGTATGTGGCTAATATTAGCTTGAACCATTGCCGAGGACAAGCAACAGCGATGCTAGGACATATACTTGTCCTTTATTTTTGCCTTTCCGCAGCTATCCCACCAACTTTTCGATCGTTCTGTGTTTTGTTGTGACAAGCTTGTGACAGGTAAAAATTGTGCGGACACACTTTTTGTATTAGCGACTTCTATCTATAAACTGTTTTGCACTTCGATCCGATGGTTGGCGGATCATTAAGACGGCAGAGCCACTGGCCAAAGGTGTATGGTAGAGAGATTCGATGACTGTGAATATTATTTTGAAGGAGGGGCACAAAGAGAGGGGGCCGTCATCGGGGGCGAAAACGGTGGAAGTAACTGGCGGTGTTGACGGACGCTGGCATAAACGGGGCCTATACAAAGCGTTCTGCGCTAAATCGGACGTCGATGCTTTCAATAATAGACGGTAGAAGGCAACGACTGGAACGTAAAATGGTTAGGTTAAACTTACGTATCCAAATGAAGGTTTAGTTTTCTGGAAAATGTATGCTTTAAGAATTTCTTATATTAAATAATTTGATCAGTGCAGTAAAACGACGTTGCGAGCCAGAATCTTGATATTATTATTATTAAGAATTCTATATAAAAATTCTCTAACCGATGGTATTACATAAGTTACTTTTCACTCGTCTGCTACATAGCCCAAAGCCATCATTAAGCAGCCCGTGGCTCGATACTCCTTTTTCATTCTTATGATAGTCATCGATTAGGTAGACGCCGAATGACACTGTTTGCAATGTACATAGTAATGTACTTGGATGTACCATACGAGCTTTATCTTGCTTGGAATTAGGCGTACGTCGTCTGCGGTGCATCGCAATCGATCGACTTTATTCTTTTCCATAAAGGCATCACAGCAATGGAAAAATTGCAGGTAAATTTTCGTCATCCCTACGTGGGGTTGGGACCCGACGTGGGACCCGACTTACTTGTTAATGGACGATCGTATTATGGAATCGGTTTGCTTTTATAGTTCCGGAACAGCTGGGTCTGGTGGACCCAAGTCTGCGACCACACGGTCATAGCGTGGCCACCAATTGCAAGTGGACGGAAAGCTGCCATGCTTTTAGTAGCTTTTTTTTTTATTTTTACATATAATCCCTTGCACGTTAGCGAACCTCACATTCTGGTTCTATGGACACATTGCGACAATGGTAGCGTATCAGTTGGTTAGACACGTAGGAGGTTCCCATAACGCTCCGTATACATATATTTCGTTTAGAGTACGCGTTGGTCGATCGTCTGTTATGATCATTCATTCGACTAAAGATAGCCGTCTTCCTTGTGTAAAGTATATATATATATATATATATACTTCTAGGGTTGGTTCAACGCTGCTTTGGATTTTTTTCGAGTTGAAAAGTGCCGCCCTTTATTACCTTATAGCTTATTTGACGTATTTAAAACGACGCTATGCTACCCGTTATTGTTTATCCGCAGCTGTGCATAACATCTTACCTGAATTGATACTGTTTTATATAGCAACCTTTATATAGGAGGGAAATTTTTAGGAAATCTCTATAGGGAAATTTTATATAGCAATCGATCAGCCAGTTATAGTAATTAAATATCAATGAATAACTGTGACATGTCGTACAAATATGCCGCATTGTTATTGTCTCGCAGTACTGATTATTAATATAGTGAAAATATTGGCTGTTCATCATTGTGACATCTGAAACAGATGTAAAGCAGAGAAATAAAAGCAGCGGTCTTATTCAGAAGTACCATATCTATTCAATGTGCCAAGTCGAATCTACTTCAAGTCATGGTGTTTTTTTTCCTATTGCCTTTATAAAATCTGTCCTCAACAGGCCTTACGATACGCAAGTGCATTGTTAATCCCAGATTTGATGCGTTTACTCGAAAAACCCTGCTATTCCTCCATATGGTGCTGATAGAACAATGGCCTCTGCGATTCTGATCCAAAGGCTTCAGTGTGACAGTAACAATTTTTTGGTGAGAACAGCCCGCAGCAGTTCCCAAGAACTAGCGATGACTTGCTGTAAGGATATTGAAATTCGAAGCAATGTTTTTTTACATTGACGATACCAAATTAGATCAGATCCCAGATGATTAGTTCAACTTCTTCGCTGCATTATAACTACCTTGACTAAATCTCAACTCCGTGTTGGGCTACACATGAATCCTTACACGTTGCTGGACCTATATGGACACGTAGGTAGGTGGGTCAATTTTTCTTGATCAAGGTAGCGAAAGTTCTGTTTTGCTCTTAATTAGACGGGCACTAATTTTCCGGTTTGAGGGTAATTGGGGCGTTAATACGTTTCTAGTCTGGGAATACTAGTTGTCCGCTATAGCTTCGCCCTCGTACGTTTCGGGAACCACTGAAGCATCATTTGACCGTTCGTGTCAGATCGTCGTTGGCCGCAAACGGTCTGAAACAATTCGTATCGCTGTTCGATGTGGGTTTCATGTCCGCTTAAAGCCTCACGTCGATTTCTACCAATAGACTCGATATTCCGCTCACGTTTTTGCACATCTGTATAAAATACTCTGTTCATCAACGGGTATTATCGCAGTTTATACAAATGCTACCTATTCATGACAAGAATTTTTACTGCAAGATGGTTGGCGAAATTAATCACTGCATAATTGAAAGCCTGTAAACGATAAGATAGATTAATAACAATAACGTAGCTATATTCTTGTCACATAATTTAAGAAGTCACGTGTAGCATGGTCCTGCACCGATGACAACATGCTTGTATCTCTGAAGCTAACTGGACAGTGTTGGCACCTGAGCAAGGAAAAGAACTATTATTACGATGAGTTTTTTGTAATTAAACTTCAACTATTCCATGTCTCTCCACTGTATTCCTTTAGTTTTAGTCAAGATGGGATTGCTAGAAGAAGCGCATCACTTCTTTATTGATTAACCAAAAAGTTGAAATATTTGTTTGGATTTACGTCTATTCGTGATAAACAAAAAACGTTAATTACTTGAAATCATGAACATGTTCTCATATACGAGAATCTGTTCATAAATGATTGAAATCGAAGTAAGGTAAATTCTGAAAGACTCCTGGCTCTTTGTTGATTATAAGCCGTATACTGTAAAATCCTGTACTAACAAAAAGGTTCGTTTATGTCTTGAGCTAAGAAACTGGTAAAGAGGTCTACGAAGGTTCGGATGGAAGCTGACGAAAGATCCGTCTTCCCTAAGCCTAGCTGATAGAGTTACACGTCCGTACTCCACTGGCTTAATCTTCGGCACTGCCTCGTGCACTGATATCTGGTGCTAGAAAGCACTTCGGGAGTTCTACGTAGAGCGTTATAAAAAAAGCTTGGTCTTGTCTCCTATGTTCTTAGTGACAAGCGATTTCCATTTCAAGGAATAGGCTCGGGCCTTTCTCCTCTACTAAAACTAATGCTAAGGCTTATAGCCACCCTGACGTTTATTAGTATGACTTTTGCCGGAATAATTTAATGACAGAAGAAGAATACTTCCAACACGTGAAGAAGTGATTTAATGATTTCTATATTCTGCACCGCAGCATACATTGTTATATTATATTAAAATGTTACATTTGGTATATGTGTTCTTTGTCAGCGAGGTAGACGACAAAAGCGTTGTTCTTCAGAAGTCGTTCAGAAGTTTCACGCTCAATATCAATTAAAAACGAATCGAAGAACAGACTCAACAGGAAATTCCGAACGAAACCTTAGAACGTTCATTTCATGAGGACAAAAACCATATTACATACTTGTTTTCTTTTATGAACGCCTGCAACTTTAAAATGTTGGATTTTAGCTATACAAGCGAACGATACTTTTGGCCCTACGGAGTTCATTCACGTAAACCAATTCTGCAGATACGAACAACTCAGCCTTAAGGAATGAGTAGCAGATTATTTTGTTACTGAGTGGCTCCGACAAAATCGGTAGACAAAGAGGGTACAGAATATATTTTAACAGGACGAGATCTAACGAGATAAGTCAACTCTGAAATTCACACTTCCTTTTCTTGGTAACCAGCTAACTTTGGCATTGTTTTAGTCCCACAACATCTGACTCCGAAGAGAAAAAGTTGGCAGCGTATATGGTGAAGATTTTGTGTCTTTTTCTAGACAGAATTACGTATGCTACCACATAAAAAGCAAGTAGAACCAGAGCTTCTGAGCATAAACAACGAATGGCTCTGTCTGGATCTCACTAAATATAGTTTCACTGCTTTTTTTTTTTTTTTCTTTTTTAACTAGCTGGTGGCGTTGTCTTCTCTAAAGTTGAATGTGACGAAACAGTATAAATTACCTTGTCTTAGAACAGGGATTTTTCTTCCATTACTAGTCCCTTCTGTGTTTGACACAGCCAAGAACGAACCGTGGTTGTGGCATAACATCGGCGCCGCTACCAGCATACGGCTGCTTGGCCGCCGAGACGTACTGCCATGATGGAAGCTCCGAACGCGAACGAGACCAACGAAACACGACTACAAAAAGGAGACGGAACATATAGAAAAGTCCTACTATTGCCGGTCGGGGTGAACGGATGGAAACCGAAAAGTAAAACGAGTCTGCGAGCATCGTGCCTGCCAATCTTCCCAGTGAGAACTCTGAACGACAATAAACATGAATAGCAACGAAAAGAGCAACGACATAGCTACCATTGCTTCCCTCTCTCACGAAATGAATAGAGATGGTTAATGCCGGATCGGTCTGAGCATAGCAGCAACATTTATGTAGCCACAAACGAATCTGGCAGCTCTGACAATCTGACGCATCGGTCGATAGAGTGCGTCGCCCGGATACTGGATAGAGCCTATGTGCGTCTAGCCGATTTTTTTTGTGTTATTCCATTATTATGTACGGAACTTGTTTTATTCCACTTGGTCGATTGATGTGTCTGTTTTAAGCTTTTACCACTCGGCTGATTCGCTGTATTGGCGCTAGAAAGCGACATTGGATGTCGCCGGGTTTGTCAAAACAGTTTAATATTAGTGGCAAATGAGACTGGCCCCCCGACAGGAAAGCATACTGGGCACAAACTAACATTTGACTATGCTTAAGAGGTACTTTAAGAGGTACTTATAATCATTCCTGTTAGCGTTGTGCTTGGTGCTCTAGCAAAATGATTTGTCGTTCGCTTTCAAGTGCCAGGGCGCTATACAGAAAGCTTTAATCCCTTTAGCCTTGTTATATATATATATATATATATAAAATGACTCAAGTCAGCTGAACTTAAAGACAAGCGGTTTGAATCAGAAGTATATAAAAGCTGTGAAATGTTGTCAATCGTCATAGATCAAATCTATAAATCTATTTAGTGATATTCCAGTGGAAGAAACCTCTACTCTTCAGCATAAAGTCTAAACGTCAAACTATGGACTAGACCGAAAATTATTGCAATTTATATATTCCGTTCTTTAAACTAGTATTTCTTCTAATGGTGTTTGCTATATAGGATAGGGCATCTTTGAGAAGGATAATGCTGACATGGGAATTGTGATTGAAACCATACCACTTCTGATAGTCCTTCGAATTGTTTCCAACACCATACGATCTTGCTTATTTAAAATATATCCATTTATCATTCTAGCGAATATAATCATATGCGCTCTAAAGGAATAAAGCTTTCCCTATAACTCGTAAGAATGGCCTAAAGCTCCGAATACATACCTATGTAAAAATGTGTACAATCTAAGAACTAGAATACAATCGGTCATCGGTTGTTTCTTCGTGTTTTACGTCTGGTACTGAAGTGTTAAACGTTACTTCAAAAGGCTGGCCCCCGGTGTAGCACGAAGTGTGTTTATGCCCTAGCCTGGAGTAGCACGTGCCGCTAAGTTTAGCATACAAACACGCTATCCACTGCGCTATTACGAGGATAGGCAATCAATAGTTATTGTCTGTATTTTTCTGTACTATTGTTTTACAAGGAGTTTGCTGTTTCCGCTACAACGCCGCTTGTTTCCGCTGTCGATTCGAAACCAAAGGCGTTACCGGCTTTGGTTCCACATCGTCCTCTTTCCGTCCACTTCCTCGAAGCATCTAACTATAACAGCACATATTTCACAGTCGTGCTTACGTAGATCCCTCCCTTTTCTCCGTTCACGTATTTCCGTTTTTTCTTTCTTCGACGCTCGAAAGGCGAATGGCCAAAAGCTGTGGCCTAGCACCAACAAAGAAACGATAACCCGCTTACCAACAGATCTTGCAGCATACCATATTATTATCTATTATCGAACATAAACTATTTAAGCATACACTCACGTTCAAACAGAGCTAACTGTTCGAACGATGGTTTGCTATGCCTTCGCTTTTCAGCGTCTTACGACTCCAGTCAATGGTAATGACGTCTGAAAAAGATTAAGACAAATATATCGTTATCTAATATACTGAGTAAAAACAAGGACGTTAGGTATACCTGATAATTACTATTTGTAATGCACGTAATCGTGATAGATCTTGAGGAGGATTAGAAAGAATTACAGATACAGTGCGATGAAGTGAAGAAACGATTCAGCAAGCTCGAAGGTTCACGAATAGTTTGAAATCGTATACGACAGGGGTAGAGAAATGTCAATTCTATCTATCTATCTATCTATCTATAACAATGATCTTGATGAACTTATGATTTTTTTTTTCGATTGCTTCTAAAAATCGTTGACTCGGTGAAAAATAGGTCGCTTGTTTATTCTATGGCAGCAGTCTTAATGCTACCTTTTAAACTTTGAAAAATTTTCAGTCGCATCAAAGGGTTTGCGAACAAAGCGAGGGATACGCCCAATCAGCAGTCGCGATATTTAACATAAAAGAAGACTAATGCAGATGAGCGGCTTAGCGAATATAAAGGGCAGCCGTCAGACTTTTCCCTAACTAAACGATCCAATTTCTCAGTCTCGACGACGTCAAGCCCTTGATTTTCCTTTTTTCTTTTCTTCTTAGCAGCCCTCAAGATGTCGTCACCCGTCGTTGCGCTAAGAGCAGAACGGCCTGTAGGAATCATAACACCGGCAGCATCGAGTCGTCAAAGTTCTTCTTCAAATACAAGGTCGGCACGACCATACGCAATAGCTGTAATATCTGCGCATTGAGCCCACTAACCGTGATGATCAAGTTCACATCCCTATCTCCGGATGGCTGATATCCCTGTTCGACACCTTCCTATTTTTCTATTGCATTTTTCTCGTTCTTTCTTTTCCTTCAATGTTCAACTTTATTGTGGCTGTGCTGCGAAAAGTGTTTTTCGCGCAACAAATTTCTCACCAATATAAGGTCTTGCAGATACTTCTAGTTTCATACCTCCATCTTGTCTCCAGAAGGAAAGATAGATAACACAACTTTTCTTATAGATACTGCCTGCTTACGAATGATCCCATCGGCTATTGACTAGTAGCTTGAGCGCACGTACGGTAACAACAATGCCATTCGTGAATAGGTCGCTCGTAGTGAAACCAGTAATAACGTATTTATCACTACCGGTTAATGAAAATGCAATTTAGCTTGACAGCTTATGACATTAACATGACAGAAGTTGCCATTATACATGGGTGAAATTTTTATCGGACCAGGAATGCCCCAATGAATTGGAAACCAACTATGCTCTGTTGTCAAAATTCAGAAGTACCAACGACGATAGGTATTTCAATAGAGTGTTAAGCGCACAACAGTCACACGGTGACAGCTCAGAAGAAGTGCAATGACCGATTAAATTCAGGGTAACTTTTTATTGAATTTGGCTAATATGATCGTAAGTAAGTGAAGAGTAGTTGGTATTCTTTAAATAGACATTGGAGAAATTCACGTTTGCGCCTTAGATACGAGTATAAAACCTTCCATTTTAGCTGTCCTATGCTGAATCTATAGCGAAGGTGTCCATGGCACGTCTGCTACACGAAAACGAACTTTCATAGCTTGACGAATATATATATATATATATAACGAACGGCGTCGAAAGCCAATGATATCGTTTGCGTCCGCTGATCAAGCGTTCATGTGTATGTGAAATATAGATTGGAAAACTTTTTACTATATTATTAAAATAAAACTCTAATCATTACACAATACCAATCGTATCATTTGTTACGTTCGTGGTAATATTTGGTGCCAAAGACACCTTCAACCTATGTTAGGTACGGAGACAAGCTCCATGACTCACAACGCCGCCATATTTACTCGTCCTCTCTGATAGAGATGTTCGCAACATAAAGACTGCTATAGGGGGTAGAGATGTAAGAGCAGACAGACCTCTGTAAAAATGTAGACATATAGGAAAATTTCGAGTAATGGAAACTGGCATCTTCAGTGGTGGCTGAAAGCAAGTTCATAGCCATTGAATAATTGCTACTCACTCTAATCTGTAGAGGGGAGCCGATATCTCCAATAAAGACACATAGATGTTACAACCTGAGAGTATTTTGCGAATAATTTAAAGTACGTGTTTTTGATGCCGCACTTTTTAGAGCTATCGTTTATGTTTAAGAACAGTCTACTAAGAAAATCACGATCTTAGATTTTAGTATGTTCACCACAAATCACACTAACTTGAATACCAAAAACAGCAGCTTAAATTAGGGGCACAGTGGTTATTGAGAAATAATTCCTCGATGTGATATGATGAGATGAAAAATAGTAGCTCCCGGATAAAGAGTCAATGGTGTCATAGAGATAAAAGATTTCTACCTTCGTAGAGAAAAAAAAAAAAAAAAAGATACTTGTTGGTGTATACCGGTTTGTTGAACTTGTCGATGCTGTCATCTGCTGTTTTCATTGGGGTTAGAAATGTATATATTTCAGTAATATTGCTATGTAATTAAAAATTGACCTACACAGACAACGGTCTCAAATGTGACACAGATCTAATTGTATTACAATGGTAATTTAAAAATCCAACATGTCTTTATTTCGTTAACGATGTTAATTTACAAAAGTAGCCGAGGCTGACAATTTTTTCAGATACCAAAAAGAATGATCATATGATATAGACAAAAGATCTAACGCTTCCTCTATTTATTCAGATAGCAAAGTAACTTATTGTTATTAAGTATCTTTTTGCTAATTAATGTCTACTTTAAGATATGTTATTACTCCTATTTAGGGTGAATGTTCACTGCGGTTGATTTCATTTATTAGTTCGTAGTCTCATTCGAGCTTTATACACACAAACACTTGTCTGATAGAAATGCATCGTAAGCTATTGTATTCGGAAATTTAGTCGCCGAATTCCTAATCTCATAAAAAAAAAACACAGTTTCAGTTAAACAAGGCTACAGCAATCACAGAGTGTGTGGCAGAACTTAGTATTGTACGAAATACCGCCATTATCTGTAAACCCGGAAGAGAATCACATGTCTTTGACAGTTCTAAGCGATCCGTTGAGTTCATCAAGTGTATACCCAGTAAATGTCTTAAGCACAGATGCAAGACCCCACAGGCTGTTTCGCCAGCGTTTCCAATCAGCTCCATCTGCAAGGCGGTCGCCTAACAGAGTCATAGCTGCCGTCATGGGCTCGTTCTAATCTGCCTCACTGAGACATGTCTGTCCAGTTTTGGCCTCTCATTCTCTTGCCGACGACTACGGTTTTACTGATCAACGATTATTGTATCCCTGCGATCCTCCCTAACCTAACAGCTAGCGTTTTTTTTTGTCAACCATGGGTTACTCTCCAGTAATTGTCAGCTTACTCCCTGGCATGATATATAGAAAGGTCTAAGCTTTCCGCTAAGGGCTATTTATCGATACGACTGGTGAATCGAGGACCGGCTGAAGCCCTTCCAATACCTTTGACACCAACAATAAAATCCAACAAAGACACGCCAGGAAACGCTGTCCGACAATGTCTGAAGGAGTAAACTGTTAGTTTGACGGCGACCCTAATTAAAAACCAGTGAGTCTAGAGCTACGCTTATCGGCCACTTATGAATCTGCAAAAAATGCAAAACAAATGTATCAAAAACACGTTGCAGACGACGCCCGACAATTTGCCATCTTCCAAGTTCCATGCTTTGTCCAGTTGTTCTCTCAGTACCGCATTATTGGAGATTTTTATTGCCTGCTGACTGTATGCTGCAGAAGAAATCTTCATCATATGTTTGATTAAACAAAACGATAAGCAGAAATTTTCCGCTACGATACGATGAATTTATGTAACTGTCGCGAAAGTGCTTTAACCAATATGACGCTCGAGTGTTGCTCTATCCGCTCTCAATGCGGCTAGTGCGCGTACCAATTTATCCAGGTACATTTTATGCTCTTTATTCTACATGTCGCTGTTGGTTTATTCTACTCCGATAATCAATCTTACGCCCTGCCCACACCTATAGAACTGCACTCCCGTACCCTAATGCTATCCTAAATGCATTAGGTTAACGCTCAAGATCCAGCACGACAGGCTACGTGGGTTCTCTTCCCTGCGAAGCCGTGACAGGCCCACAGCTCTCCCTATCGCGTAACCACTTTACGGTCATTACCTAGAAAACTCACTTCAGTAGGCGCTGCACAACAATTCGAGTCGGCTCTTTTCCCATGCCAGAGCTGTCCGGCTCAATCCGCCTCGACCACTTCATTCGTCGGCTTCAGCTGTCACTCTGCTTAGACAAAACCCTTTTACTTTTTCTACTCTATCCGCTTCAAACCAATTGCGTACGCGCCCTAGGCTTCATTGGATATTCATTGAAAAGGCTACCTCGAAGTATTTTTTTCGTAGCTATGCGTCTACCGTATCGAAATTACGTGACAAGCTGAGTGTGTTACCGTATGTTTCAATAACGGTTTCGATGGCTAATTGCTTATGGAACCCATGATATCCTCTCAAGCCGGTATAAACCGCTAAGTTGATGACCTATGCCCTCTCTGCAAGCATTCACTGTTGCACCAGCAACAACTACCATCTAAGCCTCGAAGCAGTCGTATGCGCCTGCCTACTTGGGCCTAGCATCCGAGTTTCATCGAATTCGCTCTACTTAACTTTCTGAAAAGCCATCCATTTCGGTGGCCACAAGCAACTGTTTCTTCACACCAGCTTGTTCGATGCACATGCCTCGAAGGATACAACCAGCGACTTGTATCCCTACGTGAGGAAAAGTGCTTGAGTGGTGATTTTAACCAGTCTGTTTACCGACGGCTCTGCTCTGAAGGCTGTCCCGGTCATTCTCACGTCCACTGAAACAGGGCTCGATACGCTGCCCAGCGCTCGTCCTCCCTCATGGAACTGTCCTTTAGCTATCGTCCATCATGACGTAGTATTAACTCGCTCGAATCTGCCCCGCTGATATGTAGAAGAACCAGGCCTTGGCTATCCTTTGCTTGGTTCTGTTTGTGGCGATGCTGCGTTGGAATCGCCGCACTGCCTCAGGGCATCTCTCGAGTTTAGCTGCTTCCTATTTTTTCTTATTAGCCAGGGCTAGCTCTCCAATAATTCTGAATGAAGGTGAACTGATATACTTCGGTCAATAATTAGTGTTCGTTCCTCACGTTCTTATCCAATGTCGTGCGAAATGCGACAAAGACGCAAAAAACTCAACAAATCTATAAAGTTATCTGAATAATTTTTAAAGAAAATCGAAATAAACTACAAGACGTACACTACGCTTTTATTTTTATACTGCTTTTTCAATTACATAGAATAAACAACGCTGAACAACAAATACATTGTTTCGGGTGCATATAGTAACACGATTTATTATTATTATTGTTATATGTAATACTATGTTCTGCGAATGAACTAACACAACCGTTGGCATGAAGATAGTTCAACGGACAGCTGTTCGTCGTCTTCTTTGTTGTCTTCGCCTCGCTACTATTACGACTACGACACCGAATATTTGTGTTTGTTAAATATAAACAGCAGTCGTACAGACATGATTTCATTTGTAAATATGGGCATCTGCGGTTACAGACATCCCAATGTCTGACCGACCTGCGCATTGCCGGCAGGTCTACCTGGAACTGACGCCCGATTCATCCGAGTTCCTCTGTGTATGTCCTATCCCGCTGGACAAATATCGGTGAGCAAGCAGATGTTCGTGCTGGTGGAATATAGAAACAATCGTCGTATTTCTGTATCTGTCGATTTCTTGATTAGCTGTTCCTGTCACTTTTCGAACTACCATGCGTTACACTGGGCGTTCTCTCCTCATCGGATTCGTATGTGTAAGTATGTCAGTATCTGTGCATGTGGGCGCTAGACGCACGTGTCTGGCTTGTATCAACGCTAACATAAATATTTATGTTCTCATATTGGTTAGGCAGTGTACCAACTAGATAGGCTACGACGTTCATTTGCGATGTACTAGCTTGGCCACAGCACGCGCTAGCCCTATCTCTGTTTCTACACAGGGAACATAGACAACTCCCTGTCTCTAAGCAAAAAAATAGGACCAAGCAAGCTTTCACTTATGTTGACTGGGAGCTGAGCGTAGCAGGATAGGAAAATACGAAATTATGGCCAGTTTTAAGCACGACGAAGATAGGTAGGCTACAAGAGCGGATTAGTAGGTGGTCGCCAGAACTACAGATGCCCTGATGTCGGTACAAGAAAGAATGAGCGTAGCTTATAAAAACGCGGACTTGAGCAAAGAATATCCGGAGAAAAATGTGAGATTACGGCAACGTAATGGAACTATAGAAGTGCATCTTTTCCTAGACGAAGCTAGAAAAAAGGAACACGATAAAAACCAAGCTTTATATCATTAGACCGAACCCTTGAACGACGACCCTGTCATCTACGTGCTTCGTCTCAAAACTCTTGTCGTACTGACACCTATAGGCATCAACAAGTGTGTATGTTCGTAGGCGACTTCGTTATAACATCACGAGGTTGACTGGTATAAGGACACCAGTTAACGTTGTAAAACTCGACAGATACTATAATAGATTTCCGAAATTATGTTTTAATTGTATAATGGAATCAGATGTGCCGTTTCATCCTGTCACTTAATACGTATCCTTGGGATGCACTGCATTTGTACGTGTTTCAACCTGAATGATGGCAAGTTGAACGTAGCTCGTATTTTTCGGTATTCATTAAATGAAAACCATTTTTAACGAAGTAATATTTTTTCTCGTAACAAACTCGTGAAATTCGTTAAACTTCTTTCTTTATAAACAACGATAGAAAGAAAGAAGAGTATTGCGCTCCAATCTGGGCGTGTTGATCTGAGGATGACTTGTCAAATACCCTTACGGCACACGTCGGTTCGGAAAGATACCTCGACGACGGTTTTTGACTGAGACCTTCCAATCTCTGAACTCGGCAGTCATCCCCGTTTAGCGAGAGATTGGCTAAAATTTTTGTTCAACTTTACCCAAAAGTGTTATTTAAAAGAACGAAAAAAAAATCGCGCTACAAAAAGAGATGATAGAGCGTCCAGAGCAAGAATCCTTACGCGGTATCTGATTTACCACGTTCCGATAATACTTTTGTAACACTTCCGACTAAATCTGCATACGGCTGAGACTCGCAAATGACCTACCACTAAGTAGATATTATATGATCAGAAATTCTAAAGGTTTTTCAAGCCACGGTTGACTTTTAGCCTTTACTCCCTGTATATTGAAGCACACAATAAGATATTACTACGGGGCTTATACAGAAAGGCGTGCACAGCACAAACGGGCCCACTTCAGTTCTCCGCCGAAACCCGCGAACAGGTACTTTATGCCGTGAAGTGTCAGCTCCAACATGAAGTATTATATGTCATGTTTTTTTTTATCGATGTTGGCTTTCAGGTCTTTTGCATCAGTCAAATATGGATCCCCGACGGCCGTACTCCTCACGGAAGACGAGCAAGACTCATTGATTGTTGCAATGGTTATAGTCGCCGTCGTTCCCCGCGTTTTGTTGCTGTCGTTACGGCCGCGGTCATTACTATGCAGATAATACAAATTATTTGAATTGAGTATTGTTCGGGGCACCCCAGTGGCCACTTTTCGGCTTTCCGAGTCCTTAGCGAAAGCAACTGGCAAAAAATCCTTCCTCGATTAAGTAATCAATTGTATAACTTATTCTTATTAAGTTCTGCAATAGACTAGCCTTAACGTATTGATAATGACTGGTAACAATCGTTGTTTACATATGTTCCTGTGTAGGATTGTATCAGATGTTTGTCGTTTATCACTTCTTATGTAAGTATTGCGAGTGTAAATATTATTTTGTAAGTGTTGTTGCTGATGACGGTGATACTGTTGCTGGTATTGGCAATCAGGAACAAACCCCTCCGACCGTCGGGAGGACGTCTGATAGTGCTTAACTTCGAAATTTAACGAAGATCAGTTTATTCTCTAAAAATGTAGCCAGCTTAAAGTCACAATTTACCGCTTTTACCCAACGATTAGCACCGTGTGTTGTATCATGTTATATATAATATGAGTATATACGTTGAACCAAATGATATATAAATAAAAATAGTCGACAGGAGAGTCTGATTATCGTTATTCTCATTTGAGTTTGAGCAAAATGGCATATATATATATATATATATATATATATATATATATATATATATATACATATATATATATATATATATATATATATATATATACATATAATTGTCATAAGTAAATAACGCACCCAAAAACGTTTTCATAGCACTGCTGTAAATGTGCAAATTAAAATAAAAAAAGCCGATAATAATAATGTCCAACAGGTCAAGCAAACTCCTATTAGGATAAAATCGATTATTTTGTTGTTGAAAAATAGTCATGCAGCGATTTATCCAGGATACCGTTACCTTTCAATGGCCGGAAGCGGCTGCGCTAGAAAGAGGCTCCCCGTTTTAGATTGCCAAACCATCATCATGTCGAAGCGTCTCAGAAATATAATAGATTAGGCCTTGTGACAACAAATGTATTACAACCAGTGGCTCTAGTGATACAACGCAGGACCAAGTGCTGTACACCCCAGTTACAATGAGTATAAATAATCTAATAGCTACCGTCCGTCCTGCATATTTAATCCGATTTTGTCGTCGGACTCAGATCATGCCAAAACAGGCTTCTTGCCAACACCTGACGCTCTGGGGAATTGGGACAATTCACTTGACAACGGCGCTGACAAGCTGCGCGACACGGATGAAGGCGCACGGAAATAACGAACGGGAAACGGCGGGATGAAACGAGGAACGAAGACGATAGGATGAAGACAGCCAATAGTAACAATCTGCACGTAATATCCGTACACGAGTGGTTCGAGCAGTAGAAGCAGCAGAGACGCTATTTGGTTAAATTTTGCTCAAATTGATGTTTCGGCAACCACGAAATAACAGCAGCGAACGACTCTATAATCAACGAAAGAGCCGATGTTTTCTACACGTTCCAAACTTGCGTCCACACATAGATTGGGCCATGTTGGAACATCTCTATGTGGACGTACAAGTTTTTACACGCGAGCCGTAACAGAAATGCGGCAAGGTGATCTGCTAGCGGGACTGAATTATTATTTCAGTTGTGTCACTATTGCTGACGCCACTCCTAATACCAGCGAATCTGCACCGGATCTTCTCTTTAAACCTATAGTGAAAGCTACCGATACTGTCGTTACGTTTAGACAGTCCAATCGTCAGCCACTAGTTTCATTTGGCATTTTTTTTTTTGTTTAGGATGCAGATGCATTCTATGTAGTAAGCCTACGACTATTAACGGTAAACGAACTCTGTTCGGAACATTAGACTCTAGAAGATCGAATTGACATCAATCAGTAACTCGAGTTCGCAGTGTTGTCACAGAACGAAACGTTAGTGAACGGCGACGAACTAGCTGTGGATTCATTCTGACCAACCCAATATTTCTAACTGCGTTCCGTATTCACTGATGTTAGAGCATGCGCAACTTACTTAACGTTTCCACGGTACAGAAACTCCACAGTACAACGTTCCAACCCAAGGGTTAGCCAAGGAAAAGTGATGCCTGATCGCGGTCTCCTAAATTAGCCCTATGCTATTATAGAGGCCGCTTTCTCCTCTTGCAAAATATGCGGCAACAGGTTCGTTAAAGATGAAGATGCGGTCACGCCTGTACGATCTTGAGTGAACGTATACTCCCCGCTAAACTCATACAAACAGATTTTGCTGTTATTGTCTCCAAGAAACATCTTGAAGGATCTACGCAGTTACACCTGTGACATGCGACCCAGTTTTTCCGCCCTTTATCGCAACTCCAATAAACTCTGCGCCACTACAATTCGTGCTGTTTTTGGTTCGAAGAACAATGGGATTTATGCTAAGCAAGTGTAATTGTCTGATAATTGACTTCGAAACTGATGACTAACTTCGAAAAGAACTAAAGAGAACTTCGAAAATCAATCTATTAATTTTCAAGGGTCAAAATTTTAATAGCAATCTAATTATTCGCTCACGTCACTGCTGTATCGAATATGGGGCTTTTATTAACGGTCATAAATCTGTGTTAAAATAAGCAAAATTATTTCACCGACGCTGAGAGGACCAATTTTGCTCCCAGAAACAGCGAGTCTGCTTCGCCTTTCGTAGATTATCAGAAGGAGATATCATATCTGCACCGCGCTCACAGATATTATTAGAACGACTTTAAAGTCTAGTCAGTAGCCCTGTATGATCTAAATACTTTCTTTTTAGTTACATTCGATTTTAAATCTATAAAAAAAATAAGACCCGATAGCTAAGATATGCATATGTAGTAGCGTCAGAAGCGGAATTCATTAACCCTGCTAAGATAGAAATTGTTCTAGTTTTTATAGAGCTTCGTTGGGAGCCCAACGCTTCTTCTGTCTACATTACATTTTCTAAAATATCTGAAACATATCAACGGTATTGAGTTTCTGTCGCGCTTAAACGAGTCCTAGAAAACTGGGCGGAACGGATTTCGGAATAAACGGTTGTAGCAGAACATCGCAAAAACAGAGTTCAGTGCTATCGTGATGTTCCTTGGACTTCGTTTATTTCGTGTTCCAGTCAACGATTCTAGCGGTCATGCGATTTGACGCAGACGAGATTTTAATGGGCACGCGTTATTTTTATTATTACATCAAGTTATAAGATTGAAAAACTGCAGGTATGGACAAAATAGTAATGTTCTGCGCTTTCTCGTGAGGCAAGCGCGTGAAGTTGCGCATTGGGCATGACTAGAGTTTCGATTAAATGCCATTAGGTTGCGGAAACACTTAAAAAGCATTGCTTATATTAACGCGTGGCTATAGCGTAAAACAAAGCAATATGTCGGAGCGTTCATATTTGCAAATTGTTGAAAAACATTTGAACACCTGATTACCACTTGGATACCCCTAATTTAAGTTTAACCTGAAACTGTAATTAATCTCATTGCAACGCGTAAATTACGAGCGTACTGTGATATATATATATATATATATATCTATATATATATATATATAGTGTAAAAGAAAGTCATTAGAAAGCTATCGTAGTCCATTGACTTCTTTAAAAACATTTCATACAGAGCGCGCCTTTAACACCAGCTATCCCCAGGACGGAATGGAAATAGTCCGACTTTCCCGATCTGTTTCCCC
>NW_019211456.1:44302634-44379417 GCF_002443255.2 Varroa destructor
ATTTTATGTGCGAAAATCAAATTTATGGCAAATAACCGAAGCAAAACAATCGTATAAGTGTTTTTTGTGTGTCATCGATAAGAAAATTTAGATGTTAAAGTAAGTAATCATGAATCTGTTTTCTTACCATTTCTCATGATCTCATAAAAGTAACAAATGAACGGATAAATGATCTTTTATGATCTGACCGCAATTCATGATGGGAGACGATTCTAGCTGGTTCCAAGACTGTGATAATAAATAACAAAGAGCTGCGCGTAGCGACTTCTACGGGCTGATGTATTCAGTCGCTCAGAAGTTAAATAGGACACGCGTAGAATAAAGGTTTTTTTCGTTACGAACTCTTTCCTGATCTGCAGCATCGTATTTGTATCTAGAGCTCTAAAGTATTATAGATTTCAACGCATTTGACGTTTCACCATTGCAGACCAATAAAAATAACATGCTTCTGATAAGTCGTCATTATTAGTAGCATTATCTCACGGACTTGAAGAGGATCGTTTTGCAATCGATAACTGAACGTTAGCATTGTCCGTCCTATACACCCGCCGTCGATGTGCAGGCACGAACCTAGTTCCTAACGCGCTAATCAGATAGAAACGCCAGACGAACGAAAGGGCGGTTCTTTATCTTCGCGACGGTTGCTCAAAGAACGAAGTTCTACTTTAACTTACGTAGTAGGTATTTGTATAAGGTGTCCGCCGAATGTAATGTGACCACTCATGACACATCTTACCAGCATATCAGGGTGGAAAAATATAAGGGTGACAGCTATTAATGTAAAACAGCCAACTGACGGGGCAGAAAGGAAAAATTAGGGACTTTGTTACCTGCCTCGCGGAACATGCTGATTATTTGCTCACTGACCAGTGTCAAGAGGTGGACAGCAAAAAGCTGTTGACAAATGGGGAGCGTAGATTCAATGCGTCTATGTGTTGCTCTAGGTATAACAATTTTAAGAAGAAAATGCGGTTTAGCTTGTTCGCCATCGTTGGAACAGCAGATGTTAAAAAGACAGCATAATTGTCATTACAATGATGATAGTGGTTGTGATGACTGCCGTTGGCTGGCAAAACGTCACGTGAAGTGAAAGAAGGCTCAACCGTAGGCCTACGGAGCTGCCTGACGAAAGCAACAATAGGAGGAAGTTTCGGACAATTTTGCGGTTTTCTTCCGAAACTGTCGTAAGCTGCTATCTACCACGTAACAGAAAAGTGGCCATAATAGGTTTTTTAGACATCGAATTACTGGATTAATTCCAGATGAACCGAAGTCCATCCATTACAAGCCAACAGAAACGCTATGGATAAAAATGTCTCGTCACAACAATGTCTGCCAAGCGACATGTAGAACTGTTTGCTCGCAAATAGTCTACATACAGTCATTTGTTTGTATTGGTAAAAAAAACAAAGCCGGCTTTATCAATTGCCTTATTAATATGTTCATTCCAAATACGTTATGGGTATATTAATGACAAGAGGATCAACAATGCATAACTAAATATTCACTGAGGGGTGAATGTTGTGTGTTAATGTACGTGTGTGTAATATAAATCGATACGTTTTAGCGAATCTTGTCCTCGTAGTGAAATGTATTAAAAGGGACGCTATCAAAATTTTTTAGTGTTTACTATTCTTCTATCCGAATTCTGGAGCACTTGCCTTTGTCATATTGTCAAAGATCGCTAAAAATAGCTAAATATGCTTCTCTGCATAGTTTGCTTGCATTTTTGGATGTTTATGTAACGATTTTTTCTGAGATAGTTTTTCAAGAGTACCGAGAGGACTAAGAAAATGTACGTGCAGCTCACGTTTCGCGACCCGACCTTCGCGAAGATCGAAACCCCTCGCTTATGCATGTGTAAGTAAGGTAAGAACTTGCATGTATGTAAGAAACGTACGTGTAGAAAACTAGTATATATAATATATGCTAAGCTATTGGACTGTCGAATAAGTTTTAGGTCAAGTATCTCTATTTCTCTGCGGAGTCGTTGTTCTGCACTCTGTTGAACCTTCGATTTTAGGCTCCCATTTGGCTAACAGGCTATCCGCCTACTCGCCCGCCCACATGCTTCTATGGGCGTGTCGTGGCTCGATGAGATGATAGCTGGCGCAACAGCAGGAGGCACTAGTCAATAGCGTCGATTATGGGGCTGCGTTTTTCTTCTCGAAATAACGAGCGGCTGCTTTGACTCAGCCGTAAGTTCTACCATCCCTGCGTTCTTTTTTTCAAGTTAGCCAAAATCTTAGTTATTCGTATTTAACTCTCATTAGCTAGTTCCATAGACTGTGTTCATCTGTAGGCGGGGGATCCAGATCAAACAACAGACAGTCGAGCTCTCTTCTATACGTGCAGTCGACGTAGATCGATGCACGCGCCTGATCGGTACGTCTGATTTGGTTTACAACAAATGGTGATTTAATCGCGACAGACGCTTAATATTCTTAATAGTCGACTCAGTCGGATTAGATTAGGATTTAGAAAGCTAGATGTGTCCGAATTCGTAAGCTGGTTATGAAAGTAACCGGCGGTGAGCTGGCATCTCTGCGAGTGTCAGGATCAGTAGATTTATCTAAAAGACACGACACTCTAAGGTCAAGACCGAAACACGAATAAATATCATTGAAGAGATTATAGATGTAGAGAGTGTTTAAAAGGAAGAAACTATAATCGTAGATTAATCGTTTAAGCCTCTATTTAAATGGAGATATTCTTATAGGTAGATGAGAACAGATTTGTTAATCTTATCTTACTGTATATGAGCGGATCCGTTATGGCCCATACAAATAAGACAACCCCAACCGATACTTCGCTGCACCTCACCAGTCTTCACTTCCAGCTTCTCTCTGACAATATAACGGTTGGTTTAAATTTGTAGAAAACAGTACCTGCAAATTTCGTGCAGACTACTTCTGTATGCCTGACCGCATTCGAAAAACTACCATCAAAATGTAACCAAAATGGAAAATTCGACAATAAACAGAGGAAAGATGGGTCCCACCTGAATTGCTTATAGTTCAACCTGTCAATCGGACACTTCGAACTGTCAAGTCATGATTGTATTAAAGATTAGAAGGAAGGAAAATGAATGAGACAAACTACATTAAATATTACCAGAATCACTGTTCAGGTCTATGACAATTCAATATCTTCCCAATCGAGTCCTAACATCTGTTAGCGTATAGGGTGCTCTCGGTATTGTCCGATTCAATCGATGGACCCGTGATTCACAACAATTACTGCACAAAGCTGTTATATATATTGACGTAAACGTAGTCATAAATGTGATGCAGCCCAAAGGTTTTTTGATCTTTCGATAGTACAAGATTGTGCTACGTTGCGTAGTCTTGCGATCACGGCGTCATTGTTGGCAAGCGGAGTGGAGGCGTTAGGTTCAGCTATGATTTTATTAGGGCCGCTTTAGCTGCAGCGTCGTTGCTAGAGCTGAGGCTGTGATGGTTCCCTATTGGCCTGACTCTTCGCGAACGATGCGTATGGGGCGCTCATTTGGACAGAGGCTTGAAATATGTCCACGAATAGCTAAAACGCGATGATGGGGGGAAAACAACATTGGACTAATAAGCGATCATCTCTCGAGAAAAGCTACCAGCAGTAGGAAGGCAGAGCGTCAAAACGCATAAAGAGAACAATAACGTACACAGTAGGAAACGCATTTGACAGTTGAAGGCTAGAAAAAGAACCGAAAATGAACTATCGTAGAACACGCAATTGTCCGACCAGTTTTAATGTCGAATGAATTTGACAGTGACGAATTTGGCTATCTGTACTATGACGAAATTTACAAAGCCAGCCTTGAATGTGGCCTACATTGAAATACGCGGGAACATTTGCCTGCCGGTGGTGACGATTGCAGTTAGTAAGCTTACAGCAGTCGCTATTGCTACACAGGCATATGCCTCTCTACGGCCGCATCAAATTTATTCACACAACAGGTACATGTCATTAAAATTTTTTGCCCACCCCTTAGCCGCAACGGGACGTAAGAGCTTAGACGTTACTGCTGGTAAAAGTAACACTTCAATCAGAAGGATTTCGTTGAAGCTGATAAGTCTAACTTTACACCTTGCTGATTGTTTCGCTTATGCTGTGAATACGATCTACCATCGAAAGCGTCCCTCCATACGAACTGTAATGCTCGTCAACATAGTTCTCTACGATTGTCACTAAAAGTAAACAAATGCTCGATTTAAGCCAAACGTATGTATGTACAGAAAATGGGCTAGTCAACGCGCGAAGTAATCGTCGCTTCCGTCAATACGTATCCGTATCATACAATTTTTCGATAATGCTGCAATGACAACATGCATTTGTGCTGGTCTTTTGAACGCGTGAGATGGTCTACGTTTGGAGATAGGCGTAGACACACCCCGTTTTGCGCTGGTCGCCAGCTAACTGCCCAGCAGTGGCGATGACTGGGAGCGAGACTATTCTGCTATCCCACCAAATATACCAGCAGCTTCCCGACTCGGTACTTGATCACCTGGAAAACTGTATTAGAACTTCTATAACTGTAATTTTACAGGACTATTATACTCAGAAATGTTTGCAGGAACGCAAACGGGGACAATTCGCACCACCCAGAAATTTGCAGATGACGCATAAGGTAATGTTTTGGCAATCGCGACCGCAACGGTATATTCTACACGTTAACACAAAAACAATGACATATTTCTATCAACTTAAGAACATGAGTGAGAACGCAGCGATTATTTAACATGTTAAAGTAGCCCGACAGAGTGGTGCAGCTCTAAAGATGTGCTGAACTCGAGTTCCTCTGCTGAGTGTTACGAGATTTTCTTGAGCACTCACGCCATAGATAGCGTCACACGCAACCAAAGTCCCGCTTAAAACCTAGCCTTCTTACAATGTCAGAAACCTCGAAACGCGATGACCTGCAAAACCTCACCAACAAGTGGCGACCGGTGTTACAGGAGAAGAAAAAGAATTGTTCTTCACGGTCCGATTTTTTCCGTGCAGTTCCGCCAGTTGCTTTGCTCGGCCAGGCCTGACACCTGGACAAACGAATCGAATACTACGCAGCGATATTGAGACGGCGAAATTGGCAGACGCTGCGATAAACTTGGATACAGCGAAAAGATAACACACGAAACAGACTATCGTGTGGTAATATGTTGAATATTTAGATAAATTAGATCAAAGAGAAAACATTTGCTACTCGTGAGTGCGAGACTGTTCCTTCGTTTAAGAGATGGGTATTAATAAGAGTTTGGATGACGATATCTAATATACGCACGTTGAAGCATGTGGTACGGTATTAGCCCTCTTCGGCCTAATCGTTCTTGTGATAGCCCAGTAGGCAACATATTTATCCGCCAATTTTAGTAAGGAGTAGGCTCGAAACGTATGTCGTTTCGTACGGGACGCAGTCACCCAACTGACTACCTTATGGCGATATCGGACGTAAGGTCGAGGCATAGAGATCTAACCTAGAAACTATATTGCAACACTGACAACGTTAATACCTCGGACATTTGACAATATATCTCACTTTATAATTGCCTATAGATGATCTTCGACAATTAGACATCATTACGTTTGTAGTGAATTGAAAATGTTGGTATGAACTAACTTTAGCATAATAACAAGCACAACTTTACTGGAAAGGTATGCAGTGAACCGGGAATGATGAAATCCAAGTTAAAACATAACAGTGATTAGTGCAGCTCATCATATGGGTTCGTGATATAACAACTAGCACATAATACTGACGAACACATGTGGCTCTACGTCTGAACCTACGCTTCGCAGAAGTTCTTGGGTGAAGCAAACAGAATTCAGTTTTAGAGCTGTTTCCACCGACACCGAGACTGTAGCGCCGTAAAGCGATTTCGGCTTGTCCTGTTAATATCCATTTTAAAATTAGCGCTTCACCCTCGATTGAATCTAGCTTACGTCCAGTAAAAGCTGGTCCATCATTTTCCTATTTCGTACCATATGATCGTATGATCATTCGTAACGTCACAATACACCATAGGAGTGTAGCTCACGTATAGATACATATCTATGAGAAAACGATAGCAATAAGCCCACTTCACTGCATTTCTTTTGACCAATATTCTTCCACTCGAAGGTCTTTGACCTAAGTCAGTTCTCGTGCATTGGCATACGTGCGCATTCAGGATTTTCTTGTCGGACAAATTAAGAGCAGCATTTTCTGGCCAAACAGGACTCGGCTTTTTCTCATTTCATATAGTTTCTCTTAAAGTATTGCTCAGATCTGTGTGGGCATCATCACGACGATCATCGATCACCTTTGGACCTGCCCCAGTCCTTATGAGCGTCGTTTACCAGGCCTGTAAAGGCTGCAGCAGATCATCGTTGACTCGGAACCGTTCTAACCTCTGTGCTAAATTCCTGTGAGTCTTATACATCGAAGCGGAAAATATTCTCTTCGAGTTACAAAAGAAAATTGCTTTATATTTAGTGCAACTAATCGCTCGTTAGGGATCGATTGTAATCGAGCGCCTTTTTATATATACAATCGCTAGTGTAAGCGTGCACTAAAGGTACAGAATAGGCTCGATCCGCAGTTAACAAGTTTTCCCTAATGCTACAGATCATCCCAGCGGCTTTATTTTTCCTTGAGTGTCCTACCCGTTGTGCCTTTTAGGACATTCTATGCCCATTGCAGTACGTGCGTCTTCAATCCTAAACTCGTACGTCTCGGGTGAGCATGCTTATAATTCCGTCCCCATCAATAATGAATTAACGATAGATTATGACCAATTATTGGTAGATATATTTCGCTTGCTATCTTCATTTCAAATGATAGGGTTTGCTTGCTGATTATCTATTCAAACACTTTGGTAGTTTATCACAAAATAAAAGATTTGATTAACATTTTTTGTTATTTATAGAAAATGTTACTTTTGTATTGGTAACGCGTCCGGTATTGTTCACTGATGTTATTATACACGACGGCCCGCGCGAAGCGTATTCTACTTAGGTTGTTCTAGTACATACTTGTAAAGTCCATATCGATACAAATGCTGTGCTTCTAAAGAGCGACATCAAAACCAGCATTGCGTTCGGTGGCGGTCTGCTAGAAAGTAACTCAGTCAATGGGTAGGTCTCGTACGTGCTATGCAACGCAGCTTTCTATAGGGAATTTTTCTTTAATCTTTATGCTGGCAATGGAGTTACTTGAGGTTTTCGATTTGATAAAACTTCGCGGCTTATATATGCTGCACAGCGATCTTCTCTTACGGCACTGCTGCACAGTTCAGTAATGGACAACGCTTGACCCTCGCTCCGAAGGTTTCTAACCTATCAACGGAAAACAAACGAGTACAATTTTCCAATTAGGTGCTTAATTAGGTCAATGGCTAAAAAAGTAAGTGGCCGCATTTGTGACTGTCGCACTCTGTTCTTGCATAAAGCAACTAAAGAGAGAAAATTTACTCTGATCAACATTAGCCTCCTTGGCTGTTGTTACCGTCGTTGCCAGTGTATCTTACAATAAACATGTCTTTTACATCGTACTCTGACTTTAGCAAGGTATATTGTATCATAAAATAGTATTACTCCTACTAAAATGCTATTACCATTATAATCGTGCGCCATTAACCTACGCGTTACTGTAGCGTGATATAAAGTACTACATGTCATTTCATGGCGACGAAATGCCCTCAAGACGACGACAACAACAACGACCACGTGCTGCCTGGTTGTTTAAGATATACAGGACTTGTCGGCGGCCGACTGACAAAAATTCACCGACACTTGAAAAGAGATCGGGACCTTTGTTATAGGTGGCAGAAAGCAACCTGATGGTCTCATGGGAGTGGCGTGGTTCTCGTTGATAGCCACAGGTCATCCTGCTGCTGCTGCTGCCATCTCTCGCCCGACTTCGCGGACCGCTGACCGGACGGCCCGCAGCGTCTGTACGCAGGAGCGGTTGGGTAATTTTTTTTTTTAGCATGAACGTCATCAAGCCTATAATATGTTATATTTTTATCAGACATGACCTGTTTTCAGCAGATAGCCGTTTATGTTTCAGGCCGTCTGTGGATAGCTGCGTCACTTTGGAAGTATGTGTATCTTTCGAATTTCGATTTTCTAACATAATTCTTGTTCGTGTTTTAGTTGTGTGCTGTTCCTATTGTTGTTGTTGATATCGTTGTCGTCATTAGCACTATTACATTAAAACATACATCTGCGTCTGTCGGCACAAGCTCGCTGATGATTAACATGTTTCTCCACTCGATGAACGAATGAAAGATGGCCGCCACAGGTGATCAATTCTGATTGACTTCGCTTCTGTGGCAAGCCCGGTTGCGCGGGGGCGCGGGGTATCGTAGACCAGATAAAAGACAGAACAAAAAGAGACACCAAGGAGGGGCGGCAGCTGTGGCTGTTGAAGGTTGTCAGCCGAAATTAAGGGGCGTATATTTAAGGCGCGTCAAACGATCGCGTAGTAGATGTGTTTCTGGCGCCCTTCATGGTATATGTTAGCCGTTTTTGTGATTACTGCAACTATTACATAGCACTACTGCAACGGCCTATAGCCGTTGAGACTACACAACTAGTCCATAGCCAACAAACGCTGCGTAAAGGCTTAAAATAATAATTTATATCGCCATAAAGTCATCGAGTAAACAATTGATAAGCGTTGATTGTAACAAAGCCAATCAAACTGCTAGACCAAGTCTCCACGGGCGGTATCGTTCGGGAATATCAGATCATAACAGAGCTGGGTGGCCATCGATAGTTAGCGGGTAGAAGAGCCAGCATGTTTATTTTTGCAGAAGCGCGTAATTTCCGAAAAATTAAAAAAAAAATACTTAAATTAACTTGAGCTTCCCTTTTTCTATGATAATATATTTAACATTAATGTCGATATATGAATGTTGTCTTACGATTGTGCAAATTATACAAAACGTTGACGAGATTACATGTATTACTAGTATGCTTTTAGAGGCATACTAGTCTAGCTAGACCTCTCTGTTAGATGCGTTCAAGATGAGTCACATGTTTATACTGGGAACGACAATTACTATTGCATAAACAACAGCGCTTGATCAAATGCTGATTGGTTCAAGTATGTCTCTGTGTCAGTTTCATTGAGCTAAATGGTTTCATGGGCCCATGAGTTCATTTTTTTGGTCGCTGGCTGAGTTCGATCGCAATGGCGAAATTGATTTAGGCCTATTTGGCCACCGTGCACGGTGGCCAAATAGGCTTATAAATAAGTATCTGGCAGCTTGAGGGAGTTAACCCATCTTAACCAAAACGATTATGACTGACTGAATATCTTATTGTGCTTTGCTTCGTTTGTGAGCGGGCCATTGCGTCTCGACTCTTAGCTTTTCAACGTTCTTGATCGATCGTCAGCCATCCGCCCCGGCTGCCTCTGCAAAAAGGCAATAGTCGACAAAATGATCATTCAAAGCATACGAATGGACGATACGCTGAAACGCACACAAGGTCGCACTGAATAGATGTAGCTACCTGAAAAATCAGGGCGGCAGAACAACGAATTGGCTCGTTCATGGGACGTAATCGTGATCTGAGGAGCGACGAACGGCAGACAGTCAGAAGACTCCGACGCAGAAGCCTCTGCCGGAATGATTCGTTATTTGAGCTTATAGCAACCCGAAAGTCGTTTGATAAATGTCAGTGGCAGTTTTTTTCAGAAGGGGTTCGAGACGCAATTGAACTATTAGGCGTCGTAGGTGTAAATCTAGCCTTAAAATGTTTGAGTCCCTTCTATTGGGAGAAGTATGCACTTACTGTAAAATCGAAGACAGGTGATTACAGCATCAACAATACACCGAAATCAGATAGAAAACTATAGATTGGTTGGCTCCATTGCTGTGAGTTATCGGTTAGACAGGCAAAGCATCTTTCAGCTTGCCGTGAAACTGAACGCAGGTGATGTCCGTCACACAATCAACATTTATCAAAATTGAGTTTGCTTTTCGACCTATCCATTATTATGTTCTACTTTGTACGTTTTCTGTATCGAAAATACTCGGAGAACTACTATATTTACATGTATATTATTATATTTACATACATAACAAGGACAAGTCAGGCCGTTTCGTTGGACAACTTGCGAGTCGAAACTTGGCCCGCCGGTTTGCTATGGCCCCTGCAGAATCAGACGTATAACGATTTAGTAAAGCCAGCCTATAATCGTATTATCAAGGACAATACGGAAGGATACGTTGTTAGTAATGTATTCAGTTAGTGGACGCGTCACCGTAAATTGTAGCGCAATACACTATAAACTGAGTTTATATTGAAGAGATTGAAAGTGAGCGTTTGCATACTCTTTGGCATATGTTTGTTGCTAGGACAGGACAGCGACTGAAAAACGAATAGATTCTGCAACCATCTCAATATGTTCAGGACCACAATGGCTGTGCAATACGTATATTTTCCTCTTTTATTTTTTTTTTAATTTAAAATTGAGTAACTTTCTTTCTGCACAAAGTAACATTGTCGACATAAACGCTCAGTAATTCGATTACGTTATAATAGAGCCGCGTGAGGGGTATCAGACAAGCATCATGACGACTCACATCAATAACTGGCACACCAGCACGAGCTACTCTAGCTAGAAAACCTGTGTACATATCCATATTGTGGTTGAGTGATTATGTCTGTCTTAGATGAATGGGTACAGACAACTGTATTGACTACGTAAGCATTTCGTCTGCCAATCGCACTCCATGAATCAAGCCCACACCGCCATCGCTCGTTCATGAACAGAGCCCATTTCGTAAGCAAGTAATTTTCAAGCCGTCATTTGACGAACCAAACAAACAACACCTCGTTGTTTGCAAATAGGATAACAACAAATATTTTATTCGCGTGGCGCCTTACATATGTGTAAAGGCTAGGGGGAAGGGGGACAAAAGACACGTCAAGAACGTTGTGTAACCGGGGTAAGTGGCCACTAGTCACGAGCTGCATGCATAGTTTCTGTCTCTGATCGCCTTGTTACGGGATTTTGCTAACAAAGAAAACAAGCAAGGACCAAACAGTTATATACACAGATAAACCAATTAGGAGGATTGCCTTCATCGCAGTTACTCAATGGTGCTACCCAGGTCTTTTGCATCATCAACTTCACAAGGCAGACACCGCGTCGTGAACGTACGAACAAGCGATTCGCAGGCACACGGATAAAAACACGGAACAAGCGAAGCAAGATCCGCTGTGCTGCCCTTAAGTACTAAGCCACTGAAGGACTGGGCTGAGGTGCAGAGTGGACCAATGTGTCGAAAGAATGATGTACGGAGGAAGTAACGAAGTGCCGAAATCAAGTCACCCGTAGGAATCCGCCATATGCTGTGATCATCACTGCCGTCTTCTGCCGCCGAAAAGTTTAATGACACAAACACGGTCGAGCTTCCATGCACCCCAATCGGGCCTAAATAGGTTGTTACTGTCCTTAATTTCGCTTTAGAAACTGCCTTCTTTGTGTTACGAGTTTTAAATATTCCGCCCGTATGTTCTTGCCATACATCGACCTTTAGCTGTAACCCGTAAACATATAACCTGTAGGGTATGTGGACTGTGAGAACACGGAGAATTGTTCATGTTTTCTGTTGATTAACAGACAATCGGATGCCCACATAACGAACAGAAATCGACAATCGCGCTAAAACTACATTATATATATATATATATACACCATCGTTCCTGTTTCCTGCTTGCGAGACAAGTATTGGCTAAAGAAGCTTATTGTACTGGGTGTCGCTTTAGGTGCGTTACTGAAATGAGTGTTCGACTAGCCAGTCGGTCTTGTCTCGTGCGAAAAGCCCAGAACCAAATGGACGGCAGTGAAATGGTCAGAACACGACAAGGAAGAAACCAAAGACGGCATTTTTTTTCGTACAAATAAATGTACGAACGTATAACGAGGCTCTACGGTACCGCATAGATGTCGATCATGTTGCTGTGAAAATATGTGCCGACGGTTCCTGCTTGTTACCTGGGGTGTGTCTACATTAACAGCAGTTGTTGAAATAAGGACACTATTTATAGCGCGGGACGAACAACGCGTACATACAAGTATAGCGTTTGATTTGGGCTGTTTATAGAGGGCGTCTAGCGCGGAAGAAGATCTTGAGTTGACGCCTGTTGATAACTGCGATGGCCAACGGAACTACTTGCCTGTATCTCACGTCCCTCAATTCGTTAGCGATAAATACTGAAGACGCGTAGAGGCGTGTATGGTTCAACATTACCCAGCTGCTGTCATTGGCGCTGAACCGTAGCTACAACTTAACGCTGCTTGATTTTATTTACAAAACTTGGAGGGAAGGGCCTCATTTGTTCGGGATCATATTAATTTCAGGAGTCGTCCAATGTCATAAAATTGATATTGTTTGTGTAAAAAGAGATTGACTACTCAGTTTGTCATGCTTCTTTATGTCGAAAGGTTGGTTTGTTTAGTGGGTTAAATTATTCCTGTGAAGAATCTGAAGATTTTACGGGATTGACAAAACAGTTATCGTACACACATTAACGTATACACGTGACAGCAGTGGGACTACTCCAATATTTGACTATCCTAAGAGGTATCAATAGGACTTATCTTTCAGCTTATCCTCACAATCTCTCCGGAGGATCTCACCGACGGCACATGCTGTATGCGCAGGCGAAAGCGTAACCTTCGGTAGCGAAACATACTACCAAGTTTATACAGCCAAAATAAACAATACATCTATCTATAACGAGTTCAAATAGACATTAGGACATTAGAAATCATACCGTTGTCACAGTCAACTAGCGTTTGAAAATATATTAGATCATAGGATGAGCAGGAGTACGCTACAATCTATTAAAATCATGCCTCAATAAAGCTTCATAAATCGAACATATCATAAATCTGAAATCGAAGTTCCAGCTGATGTATAACGGCATTTAGCTGATCAGTATGTAATGATTTTTTTCTTTGTTCCACAAAGAAGAAACACCAATTCCTTCAAATGGCAGATATCTAGCAACTGCTACGCGCAGACTAATGCTAGCTACGTCATCGTGATCTGTGCTACGTTATTTTACGATAGCTGGTTTCCGAAAGTAAAAAGCACGGTTGGATCAGTATTTCAATTCGGTACATACATCCAAGGCTTAACCATTGCGGGGCGTACTATATCAGGGAAATTAACGTTTATTTTACAATTGACCTGTTTAAAAACTAGCAATAAATTGAATAATACATTTATTATAAAAAAAAAAAAAACAAATTGTATAGCATATAGGAATTAAAAACGGCAGCAGGTGTGCACACATTTGTGGAATGACTAGCCCGATATCCTCCATGCGCAGATAGCAACTTCATTCCGCACAATAAGCTATGCTATCATTGTATTACCGGTAAATTGAAAATAACTATTTGTAAGGTTAGCCTTGCGCGGATGCGAGAGGGCGGTAGCAAACGCCAAGAAATTTTTCAAAGCTAGAAATTATACATCAAAAATGAAACCAGCGTGCTTTCTCAATGCTATGTAAATGACGAGCCGGTGTAAAATAGTAAAATGTATTCAAGACGGGCACAAGGCAAGGAGTTTGACGGCGAAAGCTACACAGGTAATGGAATTGACCGGGGATATGTTTTTGTCGACGGTCATACCCAAGTCTAGAACGAATTCCCCGGCGATAGTGGGACTCTATCTATCGACAACTGCGTCGCTCTCATTTACTCCCACAAAGCGCAGGAAAAGCCAAATGGCCAGACGCGAAGAATAGCAACGACAACGGTTGTGTAAGATAGAGAAAGTCGGTACTCAGCCAGCTAGCGAGGGTACAGGTGAACGAAGGCGTTTCACTTCGTTCCGAAGGAACGTGACCTCATATGCCGAGGTTAGACCTCGAATGCATGCGTTCCCCGGAGATCGCGTTGTCTATTGCATCAAGGCCTTAAGCCCTCATTCTTTTATACCATAGAATAGCTTCACCATTACACTTGTGGAGGCAACCAAGAGCCTACTCAGATAGGAGCAGAGAGAAAGAGCAAAAAGATCCCTCTTCTAAAACCCCAAGTGAAGTGCATACTTTTCTCTCTTTACCCAGCCCTATGAAGAACTCCTTATTCGCATAGAGGCGTTGAAAATTTACTTGAAATTACCTCGGGCAATCTCGACATGGAACCGCTTGCTCTACTCTAGGCTTGGTGATTACATGGCTTTCTCACCGTTCCTGAAAAGCGTCGAAAAATACCTTCGTAGGATAAAGACCGTTAGGCCTGCTTAGCTAGTTAGGTTGCTTCGTCCGTTCAGCTACTCGTAGGTTCACCCATTCGGCCTTATTCTCTTCCGCGAAAACCCTGAGCAAGTTCGCTGTTCCTCAGAAGTTCAGCTGCTACGCATGCTGAGCCACTGGATATATTGACGGGGGTATATGACAAGTCAACAAATATACCATATAACGGTATGCTAAGAAATAATGGGCGAAGATTCTCATATCACAATATTCATAACAAAAATAAGATAACGTCATGTCGTACAATTTGAGGTATTCTAACAGCGGTCAAGTTTAAGGTGTGTAAGTACGGTTCAAATAAAGTTAAAAACTCAACTGCAAGTTCAGGTCGTGGGCCGCTCTAATCTGATCGAAAAATACGATTTGAGATGTATGGTTAGCGGTACTTGCCCTGATCTGTAAACTGGTATTCCCATAAACATAGAATCGATGCATACACGCATTATATGTTTTAAAAAGTTGTACATGAAGTCAATTCTATGGCCGAATAATTGTGAAAATATGCCAAAAAGATTAAGACACGTTAAACTTAATAAATGCCAACATAATTTATATAAATTATATAATTTGCACGGCCGTTTTATCATGTAATATATGAATCATTCTCTGCTCTATACGTTACGTATTCAAATCTATTGGCAATGTGCCGCTGACAACGACTTTTCAGAGGACACATTTGCACCAGAGGATTTAAAAATTTTAAAAATAATAAAAAGACAACATCAGATGCATCAGACCCAACAAATATAACAATCTATATATTATTATATGTCGATTAATCAACCTGACTGATATACAATTTTGTATTAAATACATTCATTTGTAATGAATCCAAGTAACCTGGCTCAGTCCCGGAAAACAGCGTATACCATTCGACACATACATTCGGATTATTCAATAGCCCTAAAGGTAACAAGCGATGCTCGTTTGGGGCTTAAACGTACGTCCCAGAGGAATGACACGATCTCATTCAGGTTGAAATATAGGTAGGTTCTTCCATTGCCAAGTGGAGCAAGAACTTTCGCTGGCCTGGGCCAGCCAGGTTAGTAGGGCATAGCGAGCTCGATATAGTGAGATCCGTCAAACTGTCATAAGGCTCCAAGGCCTGCTCTTGTGGACAAGCCGTTACAAGAGCAAGAGAACGTCGTATGTCATAATAACGAAGCTTATGTTGAAGACGCATAAAGGCAGCAGTGTCAGATCCAAGGGTGGTGTGAACTTCATCGTACGTAGGGCACGGATCTTCAGGCTAGACCGCTGGTGGACTAGGAAGCAACAGGTTTTTGGGTTAAATACCCTTATCACTCTGAGCCTGCTATAGAGCGGGATTTGGACCATTTGCCATTGAGGCGGATGTGATTCTTACATGACTTGTCACCTTGCTCGAAGTTTTAGTGGAAAGGGCTTATCTTTAAAAATTAAAGTTAGTTTACAAAACTGTCTTTAATACCGTAATAATAAATAATTAATTTTAATAATAATAAAATGTCACTATTTACCAAAGGCGTACTGGTTTAGCTTTGTTTTCATCTGAGTACACCTTAAAAATATGTTACACATTGTTTGGTATTTGGTTCGTACAAGAAAGGGTCGTTGTTACATCGCTGCTTAACATAAACGTCTAAAACTACATGGACTTATAGAGCGTTTTTCGTGACTTAAGCACGTTGACTGTGGTGGAAGTGTTATTATAGACCAGTATAATGACAGTGGAGATGATGGCAGCCATTTATATGAATCTGATTTGATCTATTTTATTTGCAAAAGTCCCATTTCCGCAGATAACTTTGCCCATTTGAACTGTGTGATCAGTTCTGCTTGCATCCCACATAGATCTTTGGTTCCGACCTAGCTCACGTAGATTTTGTTAGTTTTGATGTGCTATGAACCGTTCGTACAGTCTTCAATAAGTTCTTGTTGTTCCGTTCGAGAACCGCTTTTCTAACGACTTCAACTTGTTTCGCAAATAAACGTCGGCTGAGTTTCATCAAAGAGAAAAAGTGCCAAGTGCCCGAGGGCCATGGAAATTGGGCCATGACAAGTCAGGCTGGTTTAAAGCATGTCATAGCCGCGGCCAGGGTGAAAGAGTCCCAGTGTGCAATCTTCATAGAATGGCCAGACAATGCATGCTTCCAGAATATTGGCACACATACCAGATTTGCTCACGTTGGTGATGTTACTTGTAAGCGTTGTGAATTACGTCACGATCTGTTTCTGGTTAGGAAGTTCCGAGTTATATAATGTTGTAAAGATACGACAGTAAATATATAAGAAGTGTCAAAGGCCCATACATCTCCTAAAGTATTACGCGCCTATAACATAAATAGGTTAAATCTAAAAGGCTATCGCAAAAATTTAAATGCATTTCTTATTGATAAGTTTCTCGGAAATAATATGACGAAATATGCAGTATATATATATACATCTATATATATATATATATATATATGTAATAAGAGTCCTGAAGTCAGACAATTTAGCTGGATCAGCCCAATGCAGTAGTTTTGTCAAGGAGTGACACACCGGTGACTAAAAAGCGTATTTAGTCGACCCGGCCTTACAGCACAGCGTTGCTATCTATAATATATATTAGAGTCTCCACAAAATACAAAAATAAGACGGACAATGTTTATCGCGAAGCGCTTTAGGTTTCTCTAAGCCCTATAGAAAATCACAATATACGTAGGTTCCTTTTTAGTAAATAAAGGAATTCGCCATTTCATGTTATATGTGATGGTGTAAATCAATTTCTCCAGTCTACGCTTAGACATGTTTGCCTAATAGCAAACACAACGAAAATACACCTAGAAAAGTTAAGGCTGCGTTCCTTTCTAGTCAGTTATGAACGAGTTTACAAAATAGAAAAAGAGCGAATCTGTGTTTTTAAACCAGAACGATTCTTACGACTCTAGGTAGACCACTATTTGTTTGTGATTTTTTATGATGTAATAGCTGCCTTTATCTTCACACCTCTACCCAAGAGCATCCAAATGCGTCTTTGAAATATCACAATAAGTACAAAATAGCAAAAGTTTACTAGCTGCGTGTGTGTTTGTTATACCCTAGGCTTCACGATAGCCATGCACTACGGTCTCATCTATCATCTTGGTTTAATATAGTAAAAGCATTAAAATGTTTGTTTGTTAAATGCTAAATCTTTCATTCCGGTATCTTGGAAAACATAGTTATGCAGAATTTCAATTGCCTCTCATAAACTTCACCACTAATATAACGGGTTATATAATTTGTAGGATTGCAGGAATAATTCTGCATATTAGCTAAGTTAGAATCTTAATCGTCAACGGATTGTGACCTCCGCCTAAATGTTTCTGGGACGAAGATAGTAGGGATTCTCTGCGATTTCATGGGAACAGTACGATGAGAACAAATATAGCCTGAACTCGAGTATATAGCTGTCCAGTCAGCCGTCTCTAATCTCTTGCTATCTGGCCTTTGCCATTCATTCGAATACATAAAATATGTAAGAACTAAACATGTTCATGCTAAAAGCGACGGAATGAACACGACAACTATTATAGATTGGAGCAGTTTGACGTCGTGCGACTGCAGCATAAACCACCCTAGGGTTTATGCTGCAGTCTCACGACGAAGGTCCATTGATTGTCGTTGATATATAACGAACACGAACACAGCTGTCAAAAAGCCAAACTTAGTTTCAATTGTCTGTGTCGATATAATGAGGGAAAAGCTCAAGCCTTCGTTTCGAAATCGGCTCAACTATACGAGCGGCAGAACTGCGTAATTCCACAGAATTCAAGGGTTACGAAAGTGTTTTGTTGCTATGAGCAAGGAGCATCAAAAAGAAGCTTAAGTCTACAGTTGGAGTTTGGCAGAACCACTTGAACCTTAGGGTCTTCTACATGTAATTATATCTCCGCTATTGTCGTTCACAACGATACCATTTAAGTTTAGCTTCGTAGAATAATGTGTTCGGACTTACGACTTACGTATACTAGACACACAGTTAAACTTGGAAAGGCGTATAGAACTAGCGTTTACTTTTGCCTCCAGGTTTTCTGGCTTCTGACCAATCGACTACTCGTAAGGTATGCCCCCGAAAATTCTACAACAAGAGCCCCCCACCATCAATATTGCAAGCGTTTAGCGTTCCTTCTTCCAGTAACCTTCTCTTTGCGCTCGTATATATATATATATATATATATATACGTATATATCGATCAGTTCGTTCTCTGCATTAAATATATATTACGCTATTACAAGAGAATGAGGTAAACTTTGAAACTGATTAAGTTTTGAACTAGTTGGGCTACAAAGATAGTTTTGTAATTTATATTAGAGGCACCCCCCCCCCCCCCCTTTATTTTTTGCATACCGCAGTACTCTGACAATTTTGGGACGGCCATATACGGTGGCTGTTCATGTTCCCATACGTATTTTTTTACCTACCACTACTTGAAATAAATTAATAGCGGAGTGTTTTTGCTCACCAGTTGCCCTTTCTAGGACGTGGAAAAGCTTGCAATCACACAGACATGAACTGATATTCGTTTGCCTGATCTGCGATGAGGTCCGGCGTTGTCATCAAGTGCTTTTGACTGTCATACCAAATGTGTATCTGCCTCCTGAGGAACTTGTGATGGCGGGCTACATTCACCGCTTCATTTTCGGTAAGAATCTCATGGTGGCAAAGGTTTTTGATGTCCATGGCAAGTATAATTATCACTTGCCACACCGCCGCAACGTCATTCGTTCGACTAGTAAAGACGGTAGAACTTAAATCGATGCCTCGTTTATGGCAACCATATAGTCCCGTCTATGGCTCCGATCTAACATTTGCATGTTTGCACTATTCACTTGCTATGATCTTCTTGCCTAATGTTTTCGTCTATATTCGATGAATTTCCGCAGCGCTGTGGCTCTAGAGGAACAAAATCTTGACCACTGAGAGATGATATCCAAAAAATTGTCCTAGCTCATTCTTTTGGAGTAATCTCAACTAGTTTTTATTCATAGATTTTTCGAAAACTGGATTATTTAGCTAACCGAATTTTGTCTGAGCATGGTTAAAAAAATTATTCGATTTCAAAGTTCACCGGATTCGCTTCAACGCACTGGCAAACTATATACTACTGTTTTCTACTTTCAGGTGGCGTTTTCGTCTTCGTCGTCCGTGCTTCTAGCGCCCACAGAATCTGCAAAAAATAATAGGCTACACTAAAGTATGGTCCAACTATGATCTTATTACACATATATATATTCACTACAGTTTACTTACCCAGTTTATGGGGTGGCACCAGTCGATGGGGGTAGTCTGCGGGGGCGGAGAGGTGATTGCGAGTAAAAGCAACTGAAAGAAAAATAGGCGTAGGAGAGTTGAAACTCTATTTTACGTTGCACGTTCGAACCAGTCCATAAACCGCGTTTTGGCTCCATTTGATGTTTGGATTTTTTAAAATTACTTTGACATGTTCTTAAGTTTTTAAGCGATTAGTTTTAAACGCTTACGCTGCTCGAGATTGGCTTAAATATATAATACGTAGACTAATTTCTACAACGGAAACCTAGCGATGTGTGAAAGCAGTACAGAAACACCAAAGACCTTATATTAAATATATTTCTAAATAGAACAATATTACATTTCATATTTTATCCCGGACAAAATTTAGACCGAACGCTTTGTTGACTGACAGAAATGAGTCTTCTGCGATTAATATAGATGAAGTACTAGGAAGATTAACCCAGATGGGTATATTAGATGCTTGTTGCATATACTCTGGAGCATCTCGTTGTATACGTTTACTATGATGGCTGCACATAAGATTCGTTTGTTCCCACAAATGTCCACAGGGACTCTCGCCTGAACAAAGATGTACGAGCGTACAAAATGTTGCCTCGACCAAAGTTTGTCTTTAGTATCATTATTCAATAGAACGCATTAGTTACATTAGTTGTGCCACTTCACCTTTCTCCAAGGCGCAATTTTTTCAATTAGATTTTTCTTCGAATACCGCTAGTTCAAATATTAATATCCGTTAGTGCTTCAGAGAACGTTAACGTTAAAGTTGTTGAAAATGATTCACAGCGGAATTGGACATAATGAAGTGTATAGCTGCTAAAAACATAAGTACGTAAAAGACCTCTGGTAAAAATCGAAAAAAAAAAAAAAAAAAGTTAGCGTACGCTTGCCGCCACGGTACTGTATTTCATCTTTTTCGTATAATTTTCCATAAAATTTTAATGTTCGACATTGGACGTATTTAGCGGTGGGGTATAGCTTTTCTACGATGGTAAACACTGAGGTACTTGTTACTACCTTCCGATATCGTGGACTGATCGTCACCTCGCACTAAATGCCCTTCTATTAGTCAACGGATCGCAGCTGTGGACATTGCGACGTGTAGATGTGCTAGAAAAAGTTTAGGAAACCGAGAGATCATGGTCGCATCAATGGGCCTGTAATGAGTCCCTTCACAGATTCACCTCGGCCTTCCCCTCTACAGAGAAGGAATGATACCGTAACATATACATCAGCATTGTCCGCTTTCATGCTTATACGGCACCAGACGGGTGAATGGGTAACGGTTGCAACGGAAAGAGAACGAGTAGAAAGTGATGGAACTGAGCTACAATAAATTAAACATATCACTGTACAACAAAAATGATCGATCGAAAGCGGGATTTAGGATTGTCTCGATGCTAGAAAGATTACAAATATCATTTAAGCACATAGACTCTAGTTGTTCATCTATTTTGCGCACAAATCGTGCACCATATGCGGAGAGATATGCCGGGACTGAAACTAATGAAATAGATATACACAAATGTCGAGGGGAGGAAGCGACAATTTATACTTTTTAGAAAGTGACCTCATAGTTGAAGCCAAAGTCGATATAGCAGTGTTGGCTTCGGTGTGGTTCGCCTGCGTAGAGACATTTTCCACTTTGTTTTCCAATAGAAAACCCGATTTTCAGCTTTCCGGAATTGCGAATTGATTGACATACTTATCTTTATTGTTCAACTGATCCATTAACTGAATCAACGTGGAAGTACACGGTTACTAACGATGTGTAGATGGCATTATTCAAGCGAATCAGACGCTACGTCCATTTTGCAACATGGGAGGCCACCCACACGTTACGCCGACGATCACCGCAACGATTTGTTCCACCGAACTATTTCACTACAATGGATTCTCGTTTTCGATTGTGGCGGGTAACATTTTTTACGGTGAAAAGGTCAAAAGCAACAAGCAATTGGGTCTGCCTCAACGTATGCCTGAGTGTTACGTGCAAATTAGGAAATAATATAAGAAGAAACAATAAAGGTAGTAGCTTTTTTTTTTTTTTTACGTGATTTGACGTTACTAAGCAGCCAATAATGCAACGTCGTGCAATTACTAAACTTACATTGCAAAATGTTGAACATGTTCAAAGGCGTCACATATTTTTTACACATAAATAGCTATTAACACACTTTATATTTATCCAGCTTTGCTTCGATCATGACTCTGTGCTTCAGAAGTGCTAAACTCTACTTCAGCCTCAGCCATGCGAACATAAATCTCAGTCGTTCGAAGTTCAAGAGTTCATGCTCGGCAAGTAAACTTGGTGTATAAATCTAAAGAGATCGGTTTGAATACTGCGGAATATATAATTACTACATTCGTAAACTAAGCACTATACCTAGGCAAGCTTTAAGAACGAGAGATCTTTATGATTAGCATCAAATGCTAGCGTCACCAAAAAAAATTTATTAAGATATACGACTAAAACACAATCATTCCAGCACATCTTTTATAGCACACATATGTAACTTAAAAAAGTCCTCATTTGCAACTTACCGCTCTCACCTGTAATTTAATTCAACCGCTTACCGGCAGGCTATATAGCCCTACTCTTCTCTGTTAAAGCTTCGAATCAGCGGCGTTCGCCTACATCGGGCTTGCCACAGCCGTCAAAAGAAAGTTGTATTGCCAACTTCGCTTCGCCCCAAGGAGGCGAAAATCGCCCCCAACATTCAGTCTTGAGCTGTTTTACCGATAGAACGTAATGTAAATGACCGCTACTAGCGATTTTTAATATAACAGTGATTAATCATAAATAATATTGTGTAACATTACTATACAAGGCAGTGTTGTCCGTACGTATAATGGAGAGCTTTGTGCGGTACCAACTTGTATTTTTATGTATTGTCGCACAGGGCCGGCGTATCCAAGTCGACAATGTCTTGTCACAATGTCCAACTGTGTACCGGTCCTGGGCGTGTTCATGGAGACAAAGCCGTATACCTGTGCGATCTTACGCAAACTGCTAGCGACAGAACTCTTCTCAAGCTCGCATTACTAATTTAGAGAACGTGATGTATATCAATCCATTTGCCAATGCTTCTCCCTATAGCCCCTGCCCAGAAGTAAGCATGAAGCTGCGCGTGGTAATAATCCGATCAAATGGTGTTACCCTTAGCGTATGCTTGCATATTTGCTATATATATATATATATATATATATATATATATATATATAGTTTTCCTCGGCAACTAAGCTACTGTTTTAAGGTAAACGAAAGTGTCATATATGTGCCTTCCGGAGGCTGAGGAAGATACTAACAAGTCAATGAGTAAACAACCAACCAGTTTTTACTGTATAATAACACAAGAATAATCGTTTCAAATTCAGAATGTTGAACATGGTCTTTCCAGCGAGGATTGATTGAGTTGATCTATCCAGTGCACTACGGGCACGGCCTAGCTTGTTTATTGGTTAGATGATTATGTAAACAAAAATTAAAAACCGGCCAGTAGCGGTCCTCAAAGAAGATCGTCAATTATATTAAAAGAAAAAAAAAAAAAGAAAAGCTTCACTATGTATCTAAGCAAACTGTGTAACGTTATTTTTCGTCGCATATTGTAGTAATAACGAGGACTTTTTTTTTTCGATGAGTAATTTTGTTTCTTTCCCCATAGGGGCACCAGTGTCACCGATATGCAATGCAGGCAATTTTAATGTACAGTGGAAATGAACATCGAAATATATCTTTCTATCGATTGATTTCTGTAGTACAAGATCAATAGTTCTTTGTGATATGCGCTACTCTGTGTTGAGCCGTCGTTATGCTGGAGATGTAATATTATAGTCGTAGGGACACTACTTTCAAAAGGCAATAGGCTCCACTTCTGTGCCTGACACCGCTGGCTAGGTGCTTGGTGTCCTAAAAATGTGTGCACCATACAAACCTTTGTTTTATCGGATGTAATTAGAAAATGCGATAGAATAGATATAGATCACTTCGGGTTGACGAGATTCGACGCCAGAGACGAGCCGTCTACATTGTTATAGACATTCGCTGCCCTCGATATTTCATTGGCATAATTTTCTTCAAATTCATCTGCATTGTCATATAGCGAAATGCTGAAGGGTTCGTTTGCCCGATACCCGATGAAGTACTACTACCTTCTCGCTGGAGCTTTTAGGCAGAAATGCAAATATAAGTCGTACAAATCTCAAGCAACACTGTCATAAAGGAATATAATCTTTAATAAGTATGGGTGTTTACTATACTAAAGTCATCAAAAGCGTATACTCACCTTTATAGAGGATGGAGCGTTCAAAGTGACACTGAAATTTCAAAAGTAAGTTAAGGCTACGCTAACGAAAAGGACCAGTCCTAACTGTTCGACTGAAGTAGCGAACAAGCTTAGCATAGAGCCCTTAAATCGATTTGTAGTTTTTAGAATAATGAAAAATAGAATTTGACTCGATGAACCTTGTGCATGCACTTAGCTGTGGTTTCAATCAAAATGTTGGCTTGCCAGGTAACAATTAGCTGGATCCTATGATAGCCGTAGTTCTTAAAAAACTACAAATTCAACAAAGAGCCGTTTCTGTGGACTATAGGCCACCACTCATGTAAATAGTCTGCTTACCAATTACAGATAGAACGTCAGCAAGCCGACATGGGGAGCTTAGAAATCATTATGCGAACAAGAGTTGTTCGAATAAAAAATCCATGTTTGAAGAGGAAAGCTTTAAAAAAAAACACTACTAGGGGTTGTACTATGTCTACAGAAATAAACTAAGGAAGAATCACAATGCTGGTGTCAAAAACTCGCTGGAAGGAGATTGCAAATACATTCTATATACTGGCACGTCTAAAGTTGACCTGTATTTGTCTACATGTAGTTTATTTAGTTTTGATATCGATTTATCTTCTTATTTACTCTAATGGTGGTAACAAGCCTTCTTTATGACCAATTTAAGTTTTGTTAAGTTAGGTAACTTGACAGGGTCTTTTCTGTTGAACGTTACCTATTCAACAACAAGTGACGTTCTGAAACATGCTATTCGTCCACTTATACACGTCAACTCGGCGAATCACACTGGTAATGCCTACCGGAAAATATATGGATGGTTTTCCTCTGCTCAGCAACTCTGCTGCATTTTCCCCTTCTCGATACTCTTCTGTGCAGCTCTTGCACCCTTTTTTACCAGGAGCAAAAAAGATTAGTTAGCAATCTCTGTTGTAACGTGAACGACGCTATGCAATCGAATAGTATTAAAAGATTTCGACATTTACGTATAATGAGAGGAATATTTATAGCATAGTAAAAACAATTGTGTCTCTCATTGTAGCTGCCGAAATGAATCCGAACCTATTTCAACATTCTCTCATGTTATTGACATATATTGTTAATTCTGGATATGTTTAGATTCTGATGAATATTCCTGAAATCATCTTGCTTACCGACAAAGCCTCTACGAGATAATGACTTCAGGAGGTATCAATGAGCCAACGAAAGAAGAATTACATCTCTCTTATACCGAAGTCAGTAAGTTCTGTCAGAAGTATCAAAATAACTCAGCGATTGATATCAATAAAATAAATCATTTTTCGCGTTCGTTTGTGAGTTTAGCTTTGTACTGTACGTGCTACGTGGCACTTATTTTATTTATTATTAAGATTTTTATTCGGTGATTTTTCAGAAATGTTAAGAAGGACTTCTGGAAATGTCTGTGCCTTTTAGCCACAGCGGATGATCGAGCATTTTATTTAGAAACTAGGCAGCTATGATTGTGCTAAACATAATCTTAATTTAATGTAGTTTAGAGATCAATATCTATTCGACCTCTGAGGTGGCGCCACTGAACATTGCTTGATTCGATATACTTCAAAGTGTTTCTAAATTCTTACTTCTTCACTAATATGACAGTGAAGACTTTAGCAGCCCCTCGTATACAAATAACTTTACTAGAATGTAGTGACTCGAAAACCTTTAAAAAGGTATATACCTTTTTCGAAAGGTTAAAAGCGGTGTCACTTCAAGCGGGCTTTAGTTACCTGACGAACCGTTACACTTCGTTTTAGTTTTTACTATATATAGTGCCTATTGTATTATGTTTTTCACTGAAGCAATCTTGAGACCAGGTGTGTAAAGGAATTCATCGTAGGAATATTTGCAATACATATAGGTTCTTTAAAATACTGAAGTCTATCATTCTTGCACTAACCACTCGACTCCCATTCGGTTCCGTCTTTCTTGCACCGTATTTCTAGGGTTTTTACCCTCTTCTTTGATTTTTTTATTGGCACCGTTAAGCTAGTATTCTTTGTTACTAGTAAGCTAGTACAGTGTGGTAATGTCGCAAATCAAAACTAGTCTCCGTAGAATAATAGGTAGCTTTATATACTGATACTTTAATTGTCACAGCTCCCAAAAAGCGTTTTTATCTCCGTTGCTAAATTCGCTTGTTTCACACCGATCTGCGGCAATCGAAACCTGGAGTGGTGTAACCGGCTATGCAACGTTATTAGATTCAAATCATCTTTTTGACCAAACACTAAATTCCCCCGACGTTTCTAGAAAAACGAGAGAAACTCCTGGCGTATTTCGCTTCAGGAGATTCGGCCTATAACTAGGTCATAGTAAAAGTCCCTGCTTTGTGTGCTGGCATGTGTCCTTGAGAAAATCGTTTGGAAAAGGAACCTCGCTCCTTCAACAGCTGTCAGGTCGTACAAAACAAACCCTAACACCTTCCTTCGCACGATGTGGAATACATTGGTTCGACTGTAGTCAAGGGTTACACGAGACGTTGGTGGCAGTATTATGTTTGCGCTCACTGGTTGTGTAACCCTGGTTGATAGTAATACAAAATATCTAACGATATTGTTTTTGTAAATGCTGAATCACTCTTACTAACTAACGAAGCAAATTCCTTCTAAGGAGTTTGTTAAATTGTTAATAACAAACTAGTGATTATGGGTAGGACCCGCGTTCGAAAAGTTTATAAATTGTTTTTTTTACCCGTTTTACCTCTAAATGACGAATCAAGACCAGTTGTTATTATCACTGTTAAGTTGCAATATCAGGTCACTCAATTGATGCCAACTCCACCAAATCATTTTTCTAATAGGCAGACAAATAGACTAAGTGGCTAAACCTTATATAGAAACAACTCTGATAAGTGATAAATGTGTATGTAAAAACAAAGCTATATTGACTGTAGAATGAAACTCGAACAATGTTAACTAGGCCAATACTAGGTTCATTTTGTTCAAGTGTTCAAGCCGCTGTCTTCGTTATCCGAAGAAATTTGCATTTCAAATGAGTTTGAGAAAGAACGAAAAGGTTTTGTCCAGGTCAGGTCGAGTCGCAGAATCGACCATGCCATAAGATGTCAATTACATTGGTGCCAAGCTAATGAACTATAGAACTACGTAACAATTAAGTTATCAGTTAGTTATTTCCTACATGGCAGGTGTGTCAATATGTCAAAATATATGAAAAGCATGTCAAATTTTGTTCATTGCATATATATATTTCGCAAATTCAGGAATTTTTAAACCTGAACATCTATGTTATTGAGCTCCGTATATGTTTTAGGCATTACTTAGTATGAAGAAGTGCCGGATACCACTTTCGCCATAGACTATAAGTTCGATATAAAGAAAAATGATTGATGTGAAATCATGGACGTTGTAATAAATGGAATCGCCCCTTCTACATACTTCAGCGAATCAATACGGACAAAGCAAGAACGTTCTTGACATCAACTGCCATCTACATGAAATATTAGATTTACCGGGGCCACTGGACACTTGAACATTGTCCGATTGGATGGAGGCGTTTCTGACGTCGTTGGTCTTCCCTTTGACAACGAGGGACAATGGAACCGCTATGCCAACTACAAAGTGATCTAAAGCTAGAATACGTACACTATTTTTTACCTTTGAGACGCGTCTGTCCCGTACAATCTTACGTTAGTCTCACTGATCCGTTCAGTCGTTTTCCTCACATTAATACCCGAGATGTGTGTGCGCGTGCGTGCGTGCGTGCGTGTCTGCGCGTGTGTACTACATACACCTAAGTCTGTATATTTATTCGTATAAGACTAATATAGAGAATGAAGCTTTTATTGAACCTGCCAAATCGCTTTATTACTCGATCTGGTAAAAAAACGCACCATGTAAAGTACTATCAGTAGAGTTAAGCTTGAACGTTGCCTTAATCTGCCGACTGGCTTTCCTGCGTTGACGATATTGTGAGACCTCTTGTGGCGTATCTAACTAGCCTGAATGTTCGCTTAATGATGATGACGACAGTCCTTTGTACTGCTACACCGCCTTGGAACGAAAAAGGCATCATATATAATATATGTGTCAGGGGAGTTTTGTCTCAATTTTTGAATTTTTTATAGAATTATCTATCTGTCTGTCTACCTAGTAGATCGCCGGCTACAGTCTGTTCATCCATCACTCTGATGCAAGGGTTGCTATCGCATCATCTGACGTGTGCTGAAGACCTGCTCAGACCAGTTAGCTTGTCCACAGCTAGTCAATCCGGTATATGAACTAATCTGAAGAGCGGTATGTACATAGGTACGCACGGTTTTCGTCATCGATTCATTTAAATACAATAGAATGTATATATGCCAACAGAAACATCTGTCGCGGGGTGCCGTATGTTTCGATTACAGCTTTTGTAAGTCGCAAACAACATCATTTTCTGAAACTCCTTTCATGTATTTGCCGTGAATTTTTTTTTGTAGTAAACCAAACATGGTAGATACAAAAAATCTAGTGCTAGGCTCATAAAAAATTCAATGGCACAAAAGCATAGCAGTCCAAAAATGACCAACCGTTAGGATGTGCCCTAGGCGGCCTAATCTAAAATGGTTTCTTATTGATCACTTTAACATACTGTCGAGTTCTTTCAGTATTGCAGATTTTCTATATCTGGGCTAACAGTACTGCGTGTATAGATTGATCAATATTTAGGGGTAGTCTTATCGGTGAAAGATAATGCTAATAAATAATAATGATTAAAAAATGTTCGAAAACTTTGTATTTGAAGCCTGCTTGTTTTCAAAGCAAAATACGCAATTAATTCCATTTATCAAAAACTTCTGATTTTGGACATTTTCTGTAATTCAAACGTTTCGACCATATGGTACTTAGTTGATAAATATGTTGATGCGAAGTCAAAAAATGCAACAAATAGAATGAGGAAACAAAATAAGTACACAGGGTGTCGATATTTAAAGGAAGTTCGAACGGGGAAGCAGATATACTCATTATGTGTGTTAAATAAGGTCGTAGACTGGCCTTCGGCAGCCGATCGAATAGTTAATTTATACGCACAGATGCGATAGAGTAAAATTTGTTTGGAAGATTTAGAATTGTAACAAGGTGTAAACGGTTGCGATACGACAGTTGGAATCAGACGAGTGAGATATTCTCATAGAAAAGCTGGATCATTTTAGTAACGAAATGAATGCAGCACGCAGGTAGCAAGTCATTGAGACAGAGTAACCGCACTAACATGGCGGAATCACTGAAATATGAAAAATTAAAAAAATGGCTGAAATAGAATTACTGCAACCGCAGAGCTGCGACAGGATAATGGAATAGGTCTCAGGGGAATTTTCAAAGGCACTGGTGTGCAGTCAAGCCATAATTGGCGTGATGTTCCGCATAACTCCAAACGCATACGTTTATATGAACGTAGGCTTATCAGCTAACCGTCCCGAGTTAATAAAATTGTTAAAACTTCAGTTTGAGGCTTATTATTGCTATAGTGTAGAAGTAATGGCTATAGGTTACGTTGACAAAAATACTCACTTCAAGAGGATAATCGGAGAGTCGGATCAGGGTAAGGGGATTACAGAGACAATTAACTCAGTGAATCAGGGAGACAAAGTTACCGTCTACAACGGGACATTATATTGGTTTTAACACAAGTTAACTTCGTTAATCCTCTAACATGCTGATGAAGTAACTGTACTATAGGATTATTGAAGTGTTCGCCGATAATTTAGTAGGACAATGGCGGGCATGAAACGGGCTAGATATTTGCCACGCAGTAATGATTTATTATACGTCAGCTATAATATTCGTAAGAGCGAGTACGGCATTAATGAATCGAATTAATTAAACAGCGGCAAACTATGCGCGGGCCGAACCCCACGGATAGCTTCCCAAAAAACCAGTCTATTCAACTTGTATTGTGTGTAGATCTTTAATGCATAAGTATCGCCAACGACGAGCGTGCGTCCAATAGCGATATATCCAAAACAATGTGTCTGTTACAATCAGAAAAATACTGTTTTCCTTTGTTTGGTACAATCGTTACATAAAATTGAATATATTGTAAAGCATGCTGTTAAGATACAGAAGAACATAAGCACAAGTTTCTTCTCACTTTGTTCTGAATTTTACAGTACGACAATTACAGTCCAAATATCACGTTCTTATTTAATGCAAAATGATGTGTACTATCAAAGAGATACAATATACGGCCGTATTATTATTGTTGTTGTTATTATTGCTGACATTGATGTGATTTGTTTCGACTATGGCCACGAGTATTATTACTATTACAATATTTATTTTGTTTTTATTTCGATTACTGAAAAGCCGACAATATTTGGCTGTACCTTAAACAATAACATAACGTCTATAGAATTACTATATAAAAAAACTAGTAAATATTGCTAGCATTATTTTAAATACGAAACGCTAGTTAACACAAGGCCACGCTAAGAAAGAAAGCTTTTGGCTAGCAGAAACTAGAGAGGCCATATGTACAAATGATAGCTATTGCTGCTAATGAAATGACAACCGACCAAAAGCAGCCTAAGGTTCCTTTAAATACATTTTCAATGACTTTTTCATGTCGTTGTCTCGCTTCATTGAGCACTGGCTTTTGGCAAGTTTTGACACAAATAAAGGGCTTGCCATGAGACCGAGAAATAACCTGGAGGGGCTTCCGCGCCTTCAAGGCTATCTGCTCTCGGATACAATGGGTGACATTTAAATACTGAGAAACTTTACATGCTTTTAAATGGTTTTGTACTATAAAAGCTTTGTCAGGCGACCGAGATTCATTCAAGGTGGTCCATTCCGGATTTGGTGCTACGTTCTGCTTTTTTTCCACGGTAAGTCCAAGTAAAATCAAGATGTCATTCCTGGAGACGACGACCATTTCACTCGACCGTACGCGATCTACTATTGCTTTATTGTAGGAAGAAGTACAATTCAGTAAAGAACTGCTCCTCGATGGCTGAAGTTGCTCTTTACAGATTCGTGGCGATGTGCTGACTGCCAGCATGCAACCATCGTTTTCATTTGACACACCGGTACGGAGTTGATGGGAGGCCGCAAGAAGGCAAAGTGTCTTTTCCTCAGACACCTGTCGATTAGTCTCACTGTTAACGTCATCACCAGTTGTAAAAAGTTGAGAGAACGACTCAAAGCTGACATCTAAAGATGTTTGTAGCTGAGAGTTTACAAACAGCGGAGTGCTGCTCCGCCGATAGGCCTCATATGAGATCTCCTCCTAAAGGATAGAATGCATAAGACAATTTAGATACAAGGTAAATTAATACGAATAGGTAAATAAATACGAAAACTAATGTCTGTTTAACTTCTGTAATATTTCGCATACATTGCAGCTAAGAGTAGCGGTCACCTTTACGAAGCAGCTTGCGAGTTTTTTTTGCAATGCTGGCATTTTAAATTCGAGAAGAATCTTTAGCATTTTTGTTAGAAATGTTCAGTTAACCGATTTTTCGAGTGAAACCGTGTACTGTAATATATTAGAACGACAAAATAGGAATTTTTTCAATTATTAAATCAACCAAAGCGAAGCAATCAGCCTGCCAGGCCGAAATCAGCCTCTTTTATAACCTAACTTGTTTAAATGCGCGGAAAGAGTCCATGAAGAGATGTTCGTTGGTGCTCTCATTGAGGTACAGGACACTGAATAGTTCACCAGGAAAGGAAGTACTCAAATCACTTCCATACGTCGTATCCAACGTTGGCGATGAGCTAAAAAGCGTACGTATAAGGCGTTTATTCGCATACAATCATAGCCTTTTTGTGTGTTAACGAAACAGTACGATAGTGTTTTAATTTGAACTCGTTTATCGATTCAAAGTTTAACTCGAACGTTATGGGCTGCCAAGCAGAAAAGATCCAGTATAACTGTTGTTCAACGCTCTACAAACAAGAGCTAAAATTGAAGATAAAATCGATGCAAATAAGTGATCGTATAATACCGAAACGTATGCACATTTTCTTCAAAACGCGAGTTACTGTGAAAGGGCGACGTCAGGCACATCTTATTAACAGATACAGAACTTGCACTTGGTCCTTATTTTAGATCGCTCAATTTGAAACATAGCATAATAAACCCTATCCTCTCAAAGTTTTTCCTCACCGGCTTTGTTCTCTCAACTCTAGTCAAAATATATACCGCTATTATTTATGATTTTCAGTTATTCAGATAATAATGTATTTATCCCGTTAATGTAGAAGTCTGAGATACGAGAGCTGATGACGTCTTGAAACATAATGTCGACACGTTGATGGGATTTTCATAATTATCCTGTCAAGACGTTGTCAAAATTTTGTTTAATCTGATTAGACATCTAACGAGTGTGTGGTTTTACGGAGAATCTTAGGCTATAACTCTTGAATTTTTGCTAGTAACGTTGTTGCAAGGTGGAGGTCGGCCGTTGTCACGTAACAGCGATGGCTTTGTCCCTGATCTTCGCTACTCAATATGGTGTTTTTCCAGTATCTCCACTAATTATTGATAGTACAGCCGTTGCAGAGCTCTTGAAGCTGTAGAGGGTAAAATCTGCACTATACCACCAAACAGGTACCATACACTTTTGCAGCTGTAGATTGCGACTGTCCCCAATTATCGTGTAGAATTTATTTGTTACGAAAAGTTATAGCTCGTTTCAAGAATGGGTCGGTGTTATAAAAGCAAAACGAAGCAAACGTCTTTGTTTAAATTTTTACTCAGATGAGGTCGAACCTATTTGTTCAGCTTGTTTGCCCCATTAGTTAGACCTAATTGTACAGTTGAGCTATTTTTAGGTAAACCAAGCCCGAGCTCTAGCACCCGTACACTTCGAGGTGGGCCGTTGTCCGCCGCAGCTCTCAACCCTTCGTTGTTTGCCTTCACAAGGGTTTTTCACAAAAATCATCTTCAAGTTAAAATTTTTTTCCCGAAACTTTGTCAACCAACGGTTCACGATGTTTCCAAGGGTAAAACTTTCACCAAACAATGACGAGCTATTTTCGCCGCTTCAAGTTCCAAGATGGAACACATATTTGTAAACCACCCGAATTTTACACAGCTCAGTACGATCCGTTCGCTAAAAAAGCGCGAATGATGATGACCCGAGTAAACGGTCTTTTTTTTTTTGTTGACAAAGAGTGTAAATTCGTGTCGGATTTGAACAGAAGTGTTATAAATGTTGCACTGTTATAAAACAACTTCACCATAAAGACGAAATCAATATTTCTTACATTGCCCAGTAAATGACCTCATACTAATTATATTCACAATATTGTAACTGGCTGCCTTTGATTCATGAGTACTTACCAGTCGTGCAGCGATGTCTCCTGAACATCCTTTCGATATTTGCTTACCGCATTTATCGGGGTGATGGCAAAATAGCATTCAAGACAGTTTGGAGAGTTCAAGATACTGAAATGCAAATGTTTCCATTAACAAAAAAAATATGACAATTAACAGATTTAGCTAACATTGTAAATGCGAACATAGTCTAAATGAGACAAATTGTGCCATAGATCAACTAGAGCCATTACCAAATAAATCCTCCGAGGGTTTTTAGCGGCCGGCTGCAACGATCACAGCGGAAACAGATGTTATGCCATCTAAATCCGAAGATAGTTACCACCGTAGATTCTTGCTCATCCAGAACTTCTCTACTACAATACGGACACTGTGAAGATGCTTTTGTATTGATGACGCCACCTGCGTACATCATTGAATTCCCTTGGAAGCCCTGTAAAGCTTTAGGAAAAATATCAAGTAACTTTAAGCGCATCTGCCAGTAAACGCGACCGTAACTCCCATGAAAAAATATCACCAGTCGAAGGGAGACCTGACCATTTTAGATCTCCAAATAAGTTCTACTAAATTATGATCACGCCTTTGAAATCGGCATTTTAGATACGTTGTAAAATTGAATCACAAATCGTTCAACAGTACAAAGACGACAACTCCAAAAAAACTCACAGCCGAGTGATATCTTTAATAATTCAGATTGAACAGAAAATATAGGAATATATGCACACGGTCGCGTATAATCGCATGGATAACGTTCAACTTTTGCTGATTGACGCAATTGCGTGATGAACTGATTGCCTAAAAACTTAAACCAAATTATATACATATATATATGTACACGATGAGTGAGTTCTTTTAATTGTTAAAGGGTCTTCATTTTGTAAAAGTACCAACAGAGACACAAAAAAAGAGTGAATTTTGCTATGTATAGGAATAGTATTAGAGGACCCCTGTTACGATATGTTGCATATTTATGTGCACCCTTATTGTAGTATTTTGTGTCCCCTCTACTATTCACACAGATTTGGAATAAAAACCATTCAACTGCCAGAAGGCTTTTGACTCAATCTGCATATGCATGCATGCATGCATGGATGTATGTATGCACTACGAGCCAAGGCTGAACGAAAGTTGCGTTTGTGTTAAACTTCCATTAAAATAGTGTAATTTTCTATCGTAAAATCTATCTTCTTTTCAGAGTTGGATCCGATGAGCTAATAATGATGTCGTTTTTCTGCCCGTTTTGAAAAAAGACAGCAGTTCTACCACCAGCCTGCTGTCAAAAGGCGATGTGGTATATCAAGTTTCATTATCGGCAATTTTTTACATACTACCTGTATTACTTGTCTTCAGGTGGCGATTCTTCTTTTTGTCAAGAGGCGCTTGTGTTACGCGTTTAGAAGGCACAGTGGGAAACGTCCACGGCGCCCAACTGTCTTCAGTTCTATCGAATGAGGAGGTTTTTTGCTGTATCCCGCTTAACTGTCGATCTCGAAGAGCACGCCACAGCGGAAGTGGTTCCGAAAACACCTTCGAACTATACATGGTGATGATGTACTACACAAATTCGCTGATTGATTTTCGCTCGTGATGGCCAGGAGCATCGCCCTTTCTCGAAGGACAACTTCTCGTTTACGACTTTAGCGTGTCCTTGGGGCTGTGTCTTAAGTTATCACTTTTCTAGAAAAACGGCTCGAATTATCGTTTTTAAGAGATCATAGTACATGCCATATTAGAATGACATTAACACCACACGAAGCTTGCCTAGTGAGATAAACCTGCTCAAGTGTCGTCTGCAATTTGTTGACATAAACCATTTGTCGATATGTCGGTTAATCGTGCACTGGCCAAGCACATGGCGTGGGCGTGAGTTCATTTTCCGCGAAAAACGTTTTTGCGTTGCTGATCTCATCACATTCGCCCCTGAATCCAACGGGCCCTTCAACGATATGACAAATTAATTAAAAATATTCCCTGCCTTCATTTGTAATAACATTTCATGTTTCAAATTTCAAGCTATAGCTGTTACGTCTGTTACTGCCTCTGAACAATCTACAGGATCCAATTAAAAAACCTTCAGCCCCAGGGTTGTTAGCATGTAGAAATGCTCCCGCAGACTTCGTCGGTTAATTCGTATCGTATATGAACACAGAGGTTAATAGAAGGGTGCTCGAAAGGCTAGGTAACAGTTCGAGAACCCGGTAACATTATAAATGGACGCGAGAGCACAGTAATTAAAATGCGAGAATATAAGTGGACTGAGAAAAAATTGGAATGTTATCGATTTTGTGTGTTTAATTACAATTTTACCAAAGAAGCACGCTGAATAGCAAACCACGATTTGTTCTCAAGTTGAAACACATCTGTGCGCAAGAATTAAACCTGCGCAGTGCTACAGTATAAGTATGTATTTGCCACAGAGTATCCCGGCTGCCGGCAAAGTGAGGAGGTCGAAGCTATCACACCTAAGTGATCAGGTATGTTATTAAAGGTCCTTGCGCACCTACCAAAAAATCATTCTCTAAAAACTAACTCTTTCTGGAGCACGGCTCGTTCTCACTAGAATCACAGTTGCCTGGAATCATCTCGTTACCTATAATACTCTGTAATTTCTTGTTACATATGTGACCGCTGCGAGCATTCGCGTAACTATTTGCAGAGTTGACAATACTCACGTATATTATAAAATCTTTAAAACCAACAAGGGGCGATAATAGTCAATCGTTAAACAAAGTTTCAGACCCTGCGCCAAGTTGTCGCTGGCCAGCAGTGGTAGCCACCATACACCTCGCCTTCAAATTGATTTTCTTCCGTCTCATCACACCGCACGCATGAAGGAAGTAACCAAATGAAATTCTGCTCGGCTACCACCAGACTATTGGAGGGCCCCTACTCCCTATTCGAAGTCAAAGCAGGCGTACAACGAGCTTAGAGCGGCGCCGCGCGGCGTTCGTTGCGTTGAGTCAGCCAACACACGGAACTCACGAGGGGCTCGTGTCGCGCGAGAAAAGCTCAAGGACGAGACACCGCGGAGCCTGACGTCGCGACCCGAGCAGTGGCAATGGTAACACGAATTGAGCCATATGTCCAACAACACCCGGATGACAAGGCAGAATATCGAAAGTCAAATCAATAACGTACCAGAATCCAACTAATGAGTTAATGATTGTGCATATGTGTCTGCGTGATTGGAACTCGATAAATATCGACTATACTACAATAGCAATAGAAAAATATCGAAAATAGGACACCTACGTACACGGGCACGCAAAGGCTCTGCTTGATAGCCGCCCAAAGTAATACGTTTGGTTTTTAATGTCAAATAATGGCCGCCGTGCAGGCTGCACCGTGAAAATTCGGTTCCGTATTAAACAAGTTTTCAAATCACACGTGTTAGCCAGCTAATACACGATTGCAATACGAGTAACAACAAACTGAAATCTAGCTATTAAAAATAAGCTTGTCGTATAAACCACTTGTAGCACTGATAATAGCATCTGTAATATTGAAGGAAATATATTTAGGTTAAGACCTATAATGGTCGACATTTATCTGGGCTGATATGGAGAATAAACTCGAGCTGAATCGTACTGGCCTCAGCCAAGAAGTTCATCTATTGATGATACAGACGTTAAGTTGCTCTTACATAGTTTAATTTAGACATCCTTATTTTTTTTTGTCTTTGTTTTTTTTTAGTATTCTCATAAAGTTAACACCCTCATTAGTTCTATTTTGACTACTAGACTTTATGTAAATCAGGCACCAGCATTAGTATGTATACGACGAATGCAGTAGGTAAAGATCCCACGTTTATAGTTAGTGGTAAATAAGGTAGGTAACAAGATTAATGTAATTTATTTAAATGGCTTATTTAAGCGAAACGGAACGAGGTTACATTCTACCCTGAATGAGCTTTCGTGCAAGTATCGAAATTTAATTTTATTACTAAGCGCCAACGAAGTCTATTTTTCACTCTCCAATTTGGCTTTGTTTTTACGATTCGACCTCCGTTAGGCAATGTTCTGACATGTTATAGACCTTGTGCAAGATCTAGTCGATAGACTTCTATTTGACCTCCGACATCTATTTCCTAGCCACATCCTCTATTTCTTAAAAACATCTGTTCTCAAGGGCCCTTTGTCGATCTGATCATACACGATCTGCTTCATTTTCTTCAGTTGGTCATCGTTAGGCTTAGGATCTGAAGGAGGAATTCGTTTGAGAAGCAGCTTTTCAATTTTTGCTTCATTGCCGCTTCATCGGCCGTGGTCAGGGAAATCAAAACTAGAACACTGGCACAAGTCACCTTCATCATGGCTGACAGCTTGCACCGTCCCTTTAATACGAGCCGTTTATATAAGAAGAAGTTACAACAGGCGTAACGAATCGCGAGATTTTGTCCATGATACAGATGTTCGACAACGTTTGCGGAGAGCTGACGTGTGGTATGGTTCATGTTTAAAGACTCTTTCTGCTATTCTCTTTGTTTTTAGCTGTGTAGAGGCGTCTTCTATTTTTTAAAAAATCTTATAACGCTTACTTAACGCTGGTTCTACGAGCGTGCTCTATTCTACACATGATCCTCTATTCTATAGTGGTTTTCCATAGTTTGTATATCCTTCCTTTCCGACTCAAAGTGTGTCTAGTTTAAATGCCGTCTTGAACAACAGGCTTCACGTGTTGCGAAGCGCGGGGGCAAGTGCGCCTCTAACTTATTTTCGATAAACATTCTCGTCTTCTGAATTCTGTCTTTGAATCGCTCGAACGCTTTAAGCATAATAACTTAGTTTATATTTAAAATCAATTATAACATAACATGTTTTTATTTCGTTCATTCCTGAAGTTGTCGTTCTTGGCTCTGTCGAACCTAAACTCGAAATAATATTACTCCATTCAAATAAAGAGCTTTTAGTATGCAATATAATAATAGCAAACATTTCAGACCATTACTAGAAAGGGAAGGTACAATCTATTGAACAATTTATGTTTTCAACATAAGTACCGAATGGTCAGATGTATAGTAAAAAGTACAGTGACTGACGCCAATAGGTTGAATTTATTGCAACAATCTGTGATATTACGTATCCGGGAGGATTTTGTAGAAAATGGGAAATTTTTGTTTCCGCCTATACGTTATGGTTGACATAAAAGTCCATATCTCGATGAGAGCCGTCCAAGCATAAAGGCCCCGTAGAATACCTTGCCCGTCGCTCACACGAAATGCCAATGGACCTTTTCTTGTAAGGTACCTTGAATAGAAAGTCTATGGCAGAAAATTAGCAACACTTAAAAGCCAAAATTGAACAGGAAAGCGTCATAACATCAAACGCAATGTTGACTGAAGTTTACCTCATATCAGCCGTGTGGGTAATTGTGTTCAACTACGGTGGGTGAAAAATATATACAGTGTAATTTATATTATTATTTATCAAATGTAGATAAAAACGGAAGACATAATCATCTAAACCGTGTATGTATTTTTGGCCACCCATTTCTCTTAAAAAAATGTATTTCCAATACAACTCTTAAATAGCTTATGAGCTTGTATCAGTCATGTTCTATTGAATTTCTAGTTCAATTCTTCTAATAAAAGTTCTGTCCTCCTGAGATACTTATGAATTCTGTCATTCGGCTCAATGACGTAAGGGCTGTTTGGGTGGACATCAAACTAAATAACTCAGACATAATAATAAATAATTTGATAAGCAGGTATCGTTAGAGTATAAATATTGTTTTTAAATACACACTCGTCGAGATGTAACACTGTTACTTTATATTTTCGTAAAATATCTATTAGGCTGTGTAACGCTATTTTGGCTTTCTACTATTAGATCTATCCAATTGCATACATTTCTATCGACTTTTGAGACATTTTAAGATTCGTGCTTGCAAATCAATAGTGTTGTCACTGTGGAGAACTAGGCTACTGCTAATGCACTAATTGATTCCACCAAACTAAGGAATAAACATTCAGTCCATTTTAAACGGTTCCTTTCGGAAAAGATCGCAAAGGGTACTACAGTAAGGTTACATGAAGCAGCACTGAAATAATAATTTATCTCACAGGGTTTTTCTCAAACGGCCCACTGTCTTTCGGGCCAAACAGGGCCCGTTAATTTCTGTCAAGTAATCAATTAGATATGCCTACAGGCTTGACCTATACACTAAGGTAAAATCATACGCGTCACGAAGTAAGCCGCATAACGCTTTGTACAAAGGAGTCAGTCGTTCAACCAGTTCAGGGGAAAAAATGCTTTACTTTCAAAGACTAATTAGATTTTGAAAAGGAAAGATGATCCTTAATAATTAGTGGGTGATCGTGATCCGTTCACAAAAATTTCCTACTTAGCCTAGTTAAAAAGCTAACCCAGCCCAGATTTGTCTAGTAATTCAAGTACCAGCAACTACAGTGGTTATAAATAATTCTTGTAGAAGAGCTATATGAAATTGTTAATGGCAGGTCATATACGATAATTATGACTACCTAATATGTGATGTCGGTATTTTTCGATGATATTGTTTAGCCCCAATTATTAGACGTTATAGAAATTCGGTCATTATACTTTTAGAAATGAGACACATGTTCAACAAATATGTACCTATATGAGTATGTAAGTAGGCTAGATTGACGTACATCTGAGGTACATTAGTTCTCTCAACTTCTCTGTCAGATTTGCAATCAATTTTAACCTGTTTCATTTACGCTGGCTCATACGACTCCCGAGACAGACAGGCCAATTTGTATTGATCTTTGCATGCGTTTAGTCTGTTGTGAAAAAACATAACTCTAGACGCTCGAAACGGGAACTTTACATTATGTTGTACTATAACGCACCTGAGGTTCAATCGAACGCGATAGATAATTAGCTGTTCGAAATAGAATCAGTTAGTGCATACTTAATTCTACTACGAGAAACTCGAGCGTCCGAAACTGGTTTTAAAAATTATTTACAATCAGTGATGAATTTATTCACCTCTACCCCAGAGATTATAATAAGCATAGTTTGCAGGAATGGGTTACTATCCGCTTTGTTCCGGCTCCCCTCCTCCCCAGATATGCTAATTCCCTGGGCGGGATTAGAGAGTCGACTGAAGGACATCGGATCCTTCCTCGTCTCGAGCTGCAGCGTATCCTTTCGAGCACTTTCTTTTCTTTCATAATGTTGTCAAAGAAGGCCGTAACCTTCTTCTAGTTTCCAAGTTGAGAGACGTTTTTCCCGCTTTTGCAACTACATACTTGCTTGAATTAAACGACCCGACGACGGTTTCGTGCCGGACCAGTTGTTACTGATACCGGCTGGAAGGCACCTCCAAGTAGCCACTTAGATTAAATGAAGCTTGAATATACGATGTTGTGCTACGTTTGTCATCATCATGAATATAGGCTTGAGGCTAAGACGCTGTCCTATTAATGAAACAAATCAGAAACGAGTGGACTGGTACCTTAAAACAATTCACGTTTTGGAAGCTGCGCCGTATTTAACGGAAAGAGATCAGATATCCGGCCGCGGAACGCGCACGGGAAGCAAATGTCGTCCACTAATAGAAGTCAAAGGGTGCTCAACATACCCAAACCTAAAAGCCACGTCTGTTACTGCGGCGGCTGAAACAGTAAATAAAATTTCACTCTTCTAGTTTCCGCCGAACATTTAGCTAAGTCATAAGCATCAAGGGGACATCTTCGTTATATAGAAATCCAAGGAAACGTCGTTCATTAATGCTATTATTAGCAAACTATTCATTATAATTATGATTACCGTCAACCAGAACAACTTTGTAGTAGATACCGGTAGTTATTAGCTTCAGTGACCAACATAGCAATACCACGACGATACTAGGGACACCAGATAGCGCCGCAGTCCGAAAGGATTATTTTGTAGGATATATAAAGGCTTGTATAAGTGTTCAGAGGTAGCGTCACTAAGTACTAAGTGTTTACAGTTGCCATGAAACAAAGCGTACCATTAAGAGGACCAATTGTATACAACTTAGGTGACTTGCAAATCCCACCCGTTAGTTAATAAACCCCTTGGGGCTTATAATATTGATACTTTACAGCAGAACACCTGTACCTTTAATTTTAATCAGCTCACGACATAATTCGATTTAAATAATCTATTATATAACTAGATAAGAATGTTTTAAATGTACAGGCGGGTTCATTGATGCACTGTTTTGGTTGCCCTTCTTAATTCTTCATGTAATCGAGTTATTTAGAGCACAAGTGTGGAACTCGCTCTTCCCCAAGAGAGAGCGAGCGAGAATACCCACTAAACCACGATCCTCCCCATTAACTGCAACATTGTATTTCGCGAAGTGTATTCACGCAGGAAGTTAGATGGTGCGAATTTATCTTCTGAATGCAAAAATTATGACTTTGAAAAAAGCTTTGGTACTATGAAATTATTAAAAGATAATCATTACGTGTCGTGCGAAACGCTAAGCAAAGCATCATTACGTCCTACCTTTCGTTGACAGCAAACAAAAAAAAACTGGGAGACTCAAGAAAGTCATTGGCTCGTTTCGTATCAAATCTGTTGTGTTTGTAAAATTATATTCAATTTTACGATGGCTATATTTTATATCGCTACGATTTTTATTATAATAAATACTCTTGCATTGCGCGATTTCTTTGATTAGCTGAGCAGAAGCTATAGTGGCCGTAGGTTGATCTGGGTAAGGCGAAATAGGCCCGAGTAAAATACGATGAAGCAATTTTGAGCTTTTGAGTAGGGCAGAAACATTATAGAACAAACAAGCATTCTATTTGTGACATAAATTGTATTCGTTTCTGTTAGATACATCTCCATAGAATGTCTGTACTTATTTCGTCATTGAACGACACAGTTAATTATGTGTTCTTTGAAGAATTTTAATGCGGATTACTTGCAAACCATAAGCGTTTCGTTAATTACCCCCAGGATTGTCTCACCTATTAAGGATCATGTACTATAATTAACACAGCGTAATTAAACATATAATTGCTTCTATAAGATAGTCAAATAGTTCAAGATGTGCTTGGCTGGCAGGTATATTTCGTAAAGCCATAATTTCATTGAGAATAATGCGGGCGGCTCTCATTAGCAAAGATCTAATAATTGTTCTGGCTATATCTCATTGAAAATGTTTTGGTTTTTGGCAGACTAGTTAGATTTTCTAAAAACCTGAGCATAGTCCAAGCGATTTCAGTACAACTGCAAAGAATGGAATTTCAGAATGAAGCCAATGACATTTGGTACGTTAAGTAGTAACTTGGACAGCGACATTGATGTCAAAGAAAAGCATATCGTGAACAGACAGGGCACTGTTGGCACGTATATTCAGCGAAGGAAGTTCAAAATACATTAGATCATTGATCGGCATGCTGCTCTACTTCATCTCAGCATTTTTACGTCACCTCATTTTACTCCATAAATACGGTTTCGAACTCGCATTATTTCGAATCTTCAACGGATATCTGACTATTACACTTTTCGTTGATGATGTCCCCGTAATAGCGCAGTGAATAACATGTTTGCCTGATAAACTTAAAAGCACATGGTGGTCTAAGTTTGAATTCGAGCGTAAATACACCTTTTTATGGGCTAAAAGCCAGCCTCGACGCCTTAAGTATTGGGCGTATCCTTCACCACACGTTAGCTTTAAATACTACTGTAATTATCTGTATTCCTTGGACCAATCGGGTCCGATTGGTTTTTGAAGTCAAGTTTGAGACAGAACGCTCCCCTTTATTATAGGCTTTATAGTTGTCACTCATTTGAATTTAGCACTGTTTGTACCATATTTGTGCGTCATACATTATATATGCGCTCGTCGAGTTTAAAGCTTATAGACTTGTTGCTAATAAGGTACGTATATTTTGATGTTATTGATTGATTCATTCAAATGAAATACATAAAAAGTAGTTTACGTTTTGCTTTATTTTTTTCTGTATACCAGGTCAATAAATTTCCAAAAAAAGAAATTCCCAAAGAAGTTGAAAAAACTTATCCCAATTTCAACGGAGTGCCATCATGAAGCAGGTTAATTAGACTTAACATTCCCTCTATTTGAATTTACGTTACATTTAAGGATAATGGTTCGACACTATTAAATATTTTTATTTTTATCAATACCGTATAATTTAGAGCTAAACCATAACCGTAGTATAACACGAGTATGCGTTTATTTGCTTATATTCCATAGGGGCCTAAAGACGCGGCGTTACTTTATTTGCGCATGATGCCACCCCACCTGGAAAAAAAGAGCTTCTGTCGGTCGGAGGCGACTCGATGAAGTGATGCATTAGACCCATTTCACAACTCTTAGAATCCCTCTTGGAAAAAATCTTGAAATCCCGAAATAAGGAAAATTAACTTTTAGAATCTCACTGAATCCTGTTGTTTGAACATAGAACTGGTCATCACCATAAATGCATTGGATAAAACAGCTTATTTGAACATTTAGGAACAGCGCGTCGTATATAGGTCAACCGAAAAAATCCATGCCCAGCTACACGAGATACATAAAACAACATATTATTTAGCATCTTTTGCAGATGTTATGCGTTTACGGCTCTTTATATTGTGTTTAGCTACATTATAGCTAGTATTACAGTTCAAGGTTATTTAGCTGTGCTCGTACTAAACAAAGTCAATTGCACACTTTAGCCTTTAATATGAGCAGCGCCCACGGCTCCATTTATATCGCGTGCTGAAAAATAGTTCACGGCTATAAATATTCTTTGTCCACTGGGTTTATAACGGTTATCGGCCACATGAAACTATCTTTGAAGGGAATTTATCAAGTGTTAGCATTCATGCTCTAATATGCCCATTTAATATTTTTTTTATCCTGAAAGCCTACGGCGCAATTTTCGTTACTTTCAAGCCTTAGAGGGGTAGAGCAATGCACAAAACTCGACAAACACCTAAAGAAGGTTCTATGTGCTTTTTTCAAGGTGTTTTTGTCACTTCTCAGGGAATTCTACTTATAGACCGCCGCATAAGATTGTTTGCTAACGCACGAATTGTTAGGTTACTGAAATTAACTATTCATTAGCGTCTTTCAAGCTCATTTAGGTACGAAACTATGTCAACGTAGCCAAAACCATGTTTTTTTCTTTTCGTAGTTATGTAGCTCTGAATCTGGAACCTCAGAGCGATAAGTACCCAGCTCTTAACCACGTGTCTTCGAAAAGCTACTGAAAATAACTACCTCACCCCATTGAACCTTTATTGTGTGTCATATATACAACCATTCCTACTTTTGATTTCAAAGCTCAACACTTTTGGCTTTCCGCTAACGACAAAGTGCTAAGCGAAGTTAAATGCTGGCCCAGTTAAATTTCTATATTTTTCTAAGCCGAAACTCTGATACATTGCTTTGCAAATAAGTTCAGCTTAATAAAGGTTTTTCCGTTAACACGAGTTATTAAACTTAACTGCGACTAGTAACATTCATATTATGGACCCAGCTAACGACTGACATTTGGTCTCTATGGTGGATAGATCAATATTACTATTATGGGTACCGTGCCGTTGCTTACTGTTGTCATTTATCAATTCATACCGTCTATAGATAGCTACTAAAGCTCACGGGGACAGGGACAATTGGCACATTTTGTTATTGTATTATTGCTGGGCACTGATGACCTCAATCTCAACACGCAATGGAATTTCGGCTCCGATTTTGCATATTCACTACTGAGTATTTACTCTGGGAAAACCAAATGCTAATCAACAACATGCTGGAGCAAAAACCTCGTAACTGCAATAATCTAAATTTTATGACGTAATTGTTTGAATAAATGGCCCGGCTGGCATTTTCCGTACTCTAGAGTTTTTTATGACCCACACTTTTTCACTTTAAGTCAAAATTATGCGGGTATAATTGGTGAATAGAACTTAGAACAGCACACAGTTGTCAAACTAGTCAATGCGTACGAAATGCATGACTTATATATGTATATTGAGTCTGCGATAAATTAGATTGAAAAAAGCCCTCGTCAAGTAAGGCCGTTAGGCATTGCTTCAGATGGCTGGCTCCCAGCACGAAACCAAATGTATCTATGCGCGGTCACAAGTGGTCTAGGTAGAAACGCGAAAGATTGTCGTCTATAGGTCAACGCCCTCAACTTCTTTATTCGTTTTTCTCTGAATTTAAGAAGACAATCTTCCCTTGGTGTTTATATTCGACAATATTACATGGCAAGGGCAACAAGCATAAGTTGCGAATGACGGTCACGAAGTGACACCTGGAGCTTATCGAATGCAACGCTATCGGGCCCTCTGGGATCTACATCGTAAAGAGAACAACTTATACGTACAGACTGTTACATGCACGCACGTTTATCCTTTGGAATAGGTGAGTTTCTCGAACTCCGTTAAAAAGTGAGACGCAGTTGACTATACTACTAATGGCATGTTGGACGACAAGCTGGATCCAGGAAGACTTTCATCACGGACAGCAAATTTACGATTACATTTAATCTACAGAACTGTTAGCCTTGAGTCTGTAAAGAATAGATACATATTCGGCTAGAGAGATGCACGAGCGCACGTATGGCATATTCAAGGAAAAGGATAAGAAATCGTTATTTAGTTAGAAAGAGGGTTATGCGCTAGTTAACTGCGCTATCAACGCACACTACCAACTTTATTTACTCTAACATGCTTATAATACAGCATTATAGGAATGGTAGAGTATTCCATTTACAAATGTGTTTGACGGTTCGATGCTCTTTTTATTACAATATGTAAATATTTACCGCTACTTTCAATAATGTGAAATAAATACTCTCCAATTATAAAGAGACTTATACTTTACCCTATATATATACATACATAAATAACGGTTTCTATTTGTATATTTATATATATATATATATATATATATATAGGGTATGTATGGCTGATTTGCATTTTATTCCATTATTTCACATTTATGATGTAATGTTTTTTTGTAGGCCGTGTAGTACAGCAGGACCGGAGGAAGGCGGAGCAAATTAATAATATTCAATTAAACTTGGCCTGATATGACGGTACACACAACGAGATGTTTAGCAGCAGTAAACCATTCAGACAAACCTGACAACCTTTATACTTCACGATTCCATGTAATTACTAGCAAATCATATCTAAATGTATCACTATGTTCAGTACGATCTGCTGTGCCAAACCCAATAAGAATACACTTCTTGTCAAACAAGTGTCTTTGAGGTCTCGGATCAAAATTTCTATTTATACGATTACAAGCACATCGGATTATGCTGGGTGCACGTAAGTTCTGTTTAAATTCGAAGCTCTCCTTTAATTCGAGCGTAACTTATCAGCTGTCCTCCACCCCTCGCCCATTCGCGTGCTCATGGAATTTGTGGAGTACATAGGCTAGTATATGCAAATGTTGCTTTATTCTTATGACTGACTCCACCTGGAAAAAAGCACTGTCTGTATCATTTTTCGAATATCTTTATATGTAAGCAAATATTTCGATTTAGCTCAAATTAGCAAGAAAATCTACATTATTATTGAAGAATAAAACGGAGGTGCCGGGATCAGATATTTTTTCCGCTGTATTGGAAGATACGGTGTAAACAATAACGTTGATAGCCATGACTGTTCTGGGAAGAGCCATTATGATGCACAAACCTGTGTGTCTGTACACGTTAATTAGAAAACCTCATTACATAAATATGATATTATACGACTACCGTTACAAAGAACAAAAAGCCAGAAGATAAATTGCCTTACTTAATCAACCTTTGTACTTATTACGTTACTAATAATACCAAAATGGCGAAATTTTTTTTCTCGTCATTCGCTGTTTGTATATTTTCACTTACTACTATTAATTATTCTACGCTTTTTGATCATCGTTGTTATTTTCTTCTACACGAACCAATCGCGCAGCTCAAGCTAGACCGATGCGTTGCGAACAAGTCTCCCCCTATGCTAGACTTTGCCGGCTGCTTGCTTTTTGAGCACCGATTTGTTGTTTCTCTCTCTCTCTCCTTCGTCAGACAAACTGACTGAACAGCAAAAAAATACGCCACAGCAAACTACGCGGTAGTTAGAATCAGCAATAGTAGCAGCAGCCATCTTAAAGTTGCTTAGGTAGTGGGGTGCAGTAATAGTCGTAAAAGTACAACGGGAGCGCCTGTGTATGGTACTACAATCATAAACTCAGCGCTACCATTACTGTCGCGGCCGAAACTGTTGTCGCCTGCAATTTGCAGACTGCAGCTTCGTCTTGCTGTTACCGCTGCGTGGTGTCTTTCATCCATGTTAGTTTCGCGTTGGTTGGTTGGTAAGTTATGTGTGTATGTCTGTGTATGTGTGTGTGTGTGTGTCTGTGTGTGTGTATGTATCTGAAGAGAGCTAAGAAACAAAAAACATCGTCTCTATTCTGGTGTATCTAGAAAGGGATTCGGTCTGATGGAAACCCATTAAACTGAAATTTCATTTTGCCGGCTTTAGTTTAAACAGAAATCGTCGTCGTCGTCATCGTCTTCGTTATCGTTGTGTGCCAAACAAAATCGAACAAAAATCAAATGCACCGCTCTCATCGTTGCTCTCACAGTGCGCTTGTGCTTCTAGTTCTGGGTCTGGACGTCGTGTTCGTATTCGGGGACGGCTGTAACACCGGGTTCGATTCCAGTTGATGACACTTACATTGCGGGGCTCCTCGGGAGCGCTGACGCTGTTGGACATCCATCAAATCAATTCGAACGCCGTATAGATCCGTCGAAAAAAAGGATATAGAGAAAAGATCAGCAGGCGTCGGTGGCATCTATGACTGTTATATTGCATCTATTTTATGCTTGAGTAACTCTGTGAGCTGGAAACGGGGATTCCCAAGAGTTAAACTTGAAAGAATGTACAAGTATATTGTTATCTGAGGACCGCGAAGAGAAAAAGAGTAACTAACAATGAAAAACGGGTACTATATGATGTCGTGATGCACGTCATTGAAAAAGCTACGGTTCATCTAATCCTTGTCGTTGGACAGTAGCTATTTTCCAGGTATGTGTCTGCATTTCAATATCGCATAACATGGTGAACTGTGCAAATCATGTTTTAACTCTAGGCAGCTAATGATACGTTCATTTGGTGCTCATGCAAAAAAACAGCCTGTGATTTATATAACACCGCTTTCAGTGGAGTTATGCCGAAGTATATTTTCAATGAATATTCGCGGTCTACTGCACGATCAGCGTTGTGCTCCGCTGTGACACACATAAACAATTGCATTAATAATCAGTTAAGTCTGAGCCGTAGGGTCTTAAATGGGAGCGCCCGGCGCTGGTCTCTGTGTGTAGATGCAGCAGCTTTGTTTTCCAGGTGCTGTTTAAGGTTTAAGAAGACAGGCCGTAGTAAACGATTGTCACCATTACCCTCTACAATGGTAATAACTCTATGCACAAACAGTATGTCTTACTAGAGTAGTTCCTTTCTTCACGAACACTAGATTGGAATGTTTTTTTAATATTTTCGTATTTATTTAATAAAGTCCGTGTCTCTGTATTTCATCAAACCCCTTTGCAACATATATACGAAATCACCACAAACATTTTTACTTAGAAAAAATTTGAAATTAAAAAATCTCACCCCTATCTTTTAGTGTTTGATACGTAATAGAAAAAGCGGCCATAAACTTAACAGACTTGGAATAAGCCATACTGCTTCAAGTAATAGCGCACCAATTGACGCCAACTTATGATGCTGAACCCCAACTTGACCGATGTGCTTCAAATGATGCCGTTTGATGTGAAAGAGATTTTCAAATCACTACGCCTCAAATCGAATTATCTACTTTGAATGCACCAAAAGGCTCGGATTATACACGAAGTCACAGCCGTACCCGCCATAAGCATTCTTCCTTTGCACTTACTCATCTAAAGTATTCTACTGGGTATCTTTCTATCGGAGTAAGGGAATTATTATCGATGATTAATCAAGTCGATAAATTTGACATTAGATTTCCGCGCTGCACAATGTTCAACTTACGTCTCGGGCCATCAATGCTGCACTATTAAAACATGCCAGTGCAAAGAGCTTTTTGAAAGACGAGAAACAATATTTCAGTTAAATCCCACTAGTTGGGTGGAATTTTAGCTACTTAATACTTATGTGTACTACTTTACATTGATCTGCATCTTGCTAAAAGAACTCTTAAAAGCCTTGGCTTGACTTTCATGAAATATTCTCTATTTTCGATTGGCACTACTTGGGTAGTATACGTAGCGCCTTCCATTGTACCATTTTAACTAACTTTTTGCAGGTACATCTGTGCTTGCGTTCATATGTTCATGTGGTCGCCAGGCGATGCTACACCCTTAAGACTATGGGGGCTCCCCCAAAAATGGGTCAACACAACTCCCAACAGCGGCGACTGCCACTCGGTCTTAGCTCGGCTTCTCAACAGGAACTGAGCGCTACGGCCAACCAGGGGCCACAGCGATCCATTTCCAAGCCCAATCGAGCCAGAATCGTTCCTCCCGTTAAGCGTCCTGTACATCCTCGGCTTGCCAAGATGGCAACACCTCCGTCTCCAAAACGTGGGCGGGCCTCCGAGCTTGTCAAACTTTCAATAGGGACCGGTTACTTCTCACGGCCAGTGTTAGAGCTGACTCGAAGGAAACACCGTAGCACGTCATCGGCCATCAGTCCACCCGAGGTGAACAACTGCACAGCGGCTACAAGTCCGACCGTAGTTAATGGTATCAGCCCGACGGAGATATCGAAAACCAAAAATGAAGATCGAAAAACTAGTATTAGTACGTCAGCTTCTCATGATTTAGGTGAAGCATCCTCGGGATCAGTCCATTTTGAAGAGGTGGTGGTTATCAAACAAGAACCCCCTGGAACACCCATCGAAGGAAGACCGGTTGAACAGCTAATGCAAGAAGAACTACTAGCACAGAAAGATGCGGAGATTAAGAAGCTTCAGTGTGAAATCTCGAGACTTCGAGAGCAGGTTGCCAGACTTGAGGAACAGGTTGCAGACAATGAAAGCATGAAACCCCCTCGTGATACATTGAGGAATCGTTTCGAGCAGCAGCGATCAGTGGTTAGCGGCTCGAGCGCGCGGTTGCGACAACTGGAGAGTCTAGGTAAAAAATCCAGGTTAGTGGTAACATGGATGAGTGCAATTGTAGTGACTGATGACACTTTTTATTTTCGTTTCGGCTACTGCCAACGTTTTGTAACCGTAGCTCAAAAAGACGTGATGTGATATTATTGACCGTATGAGGCTATCCTCTTTCTATGTCCTTTTTTGCTTGGGAATATTTTGATTTATAACTTCTATTGAAAGACAGATGTTCCTTGGGTGCTCTTCGCGGGTTATTAGTTGTGTAGAAGCCAGTAGACCTCTAAGACGCGTACCACAAAAAAAACATAGTCAGATATAAAACCTTGGATAAGCTATGATCTGCGTGTACTGTATTTTTACGATAGGCTTTGTTTTGGTGAAAACCATATTATTTTATCTTGACACGTTTTTCTAATATTTGTAAAAGAAATAACAATCAGGCAGACTTTTCGAAGTTCTATTATAGTTCGATTAGTGTATACGTCCACAAAAGCAAAATCACTCGTTTTACATCGAGTAATGGCTTATCTTAAAAGAGCACACGACTTATTGGTATGCTGAGGTCTTTACTAGGAACTGCTCTTAAAGTCGCTCACACACCTGAAGCGAAGGAAGTCTAAAGATCTCGTTGTGGGGTAGCGCGAAGAGCTCAGATGTAACTTGTATGTGTTCTTCAATACGCGTTTCATTTAGGAAGAGCGTCCGTCTTAAAGATCTAACCGAAGACACCAAAAGTGGAAAAGCTCCTTTTGAAGAAGTTTTCGGAGATCCAATGCGTCCCATGACTGTCATGCCGTATGCGCTATACCAGCGAGTAATTGACTTGGACGAAGATTCCGAATGTCGCCACGTTAGTGGTTCCATAGAAGTCCCAAGCTGGAGAGAGAAGCCTGTAGAATGCATGGCTGAGGGTCGCAGAACAAGCGATAACCCTTCTCACGAGGTGAGCTGTTTAAAAAGTATTTTTCTAATAGTAGTCTCGAGTGCTCTTCGAAGTATATCATTGAAAGGAGATGCTACATATTCCATATCAAAATTATCCTCTGAGCGCTTCTGTAGATCGACTAATTTTGCTCGCTATATACAGAAGATCCATTTATGATTTATCAAGCCTAAAATGTATCATATACATGTGTTGAATAGTATGATGAACCGAAGTAATTTTTTATAATGATGTCTTACAAAATTTTACGGCTGACTGGATCGCTAGTACGAAATAATCTTAGATTTAATTTATACTATGTTGGTTTTGAAGTCTATTTATTTTTTTCGCAACACTCTGTCCGCTTGAAAATTGGAAAGTTCGTATGATTCTCTAACAACGTGTTTGGTAACTGGCATTTAGAGTTCATCAGCAGTTCCGTAGAAGTCGAACACAACTAACGTTCACTTGCGATGAATATGCTTCAGGCAACCGGAGATGAAGTCTACCTCAAACGTCATCTTAAGCTGGAAACAGATGAAAAACGCCGCAAACGATGGGACCGTCAATGGATGCTGGAACAAAAAAAGTATGATCTATTCACTAGGACAATCAAACAGAGTTTAGGACAGCAATAGTAGCAATTTGCGCTCAAAGTCAAAAGAATAAATTTCTTCTTTTTTTTTTTTGTTTTGATTCCAGTTTTGAACGGGCACGGCGACGCCAGGCTCGACGGCGTTCATCCCTTACGGCGACTCAGTTAGGAGCAGGTACCAGTTTAGGCTCTTCTCAAAAAGCCTCTTTGGGATCTTTCCCGCGATCTCGGATTGGGCAAAGAGTAAATTCTCTATTTCCATCAGGTTCCCGACTACAAGCGGTTGAATTAGCAGAACAGGTGCCCGTAGTTGCCTGGGGCTGTAGTGTGCCTCAAATTAAACACAGGTATGTGCTTGGCTCACCAACAATTACTATTAAGAAGGATTATCAACTGCCGTTGGATTATGGTTTTTTTCTATCGAGTCAAATTGTGATCTTGTCAAAAGGTGCATTCCAGCGATGCTTTGTCTTTTTAATACTATATTTTAAGTATATTCATATGTATCTATTATTCTAATTTTTTTGGGATAACTATTATGCGGTACTGCGGTTCTTATTTTTCAAAACTGTGCCATTATATCACTGAGTATTGTCGATGAATACAGCTCGAAGAACCATGCCATGTTTCGTAGCGAATGAAAAAAGTGTCATTAGATCTATTCTAGTGATACAGTTTTAACTATCGTTTCATCACTTAATGTGTTACAGGGAATTCTCGTTTAAATAGTATCTCCGTTTCACAAGTAGAAGGTCGATGTTTTTACACACCAGCCAACAACATTGCGACGGCTTGATCCCGATAATTATGAACAGGAATGAATCCTCCTCTATATTGCGCTGCAATCCCTCGAAGGATACTCCCAATAGAATCGTTATTTCAAACGGATATCGGTGGACATATTGAAGGAAGGTGCACAAACTACTACAAACGGTTTTGCTACAAAACAATACGCACCGTGCACGAACATAGAGGAACTAGCCTTAGAGGAGCAGCGATCAAATATCTGTTCTGGGTCATCATATCGACGAACGTTGAGCTTATAAAGATGATCATTCATAAGGTGTATTCATTTATATTATAATTATTATTTATACATTTAATCAAATGACTCTTAAAACCGGCCTTTGTTTGCTACGGGCTCTGTGATGTTCAGCCTATTCAGCACGGCATTGATATTAATGGCATTATAATGATATGACACAAATGAAATAGTTAAACGATACAGACCAATATGTGGGAATATTATATAAGGATACAATCATATACCTACGATAAGCGTAAAGGAGGCAATGACACTTATAAGACTTAAATAAACTGTTAGAAGATTAATTTCGAAAACGTTAATTTACTTGTTTTAAAAATGTTTAATTTAAAAATACTGCGAATGAACAGGCGAAAAGATTCACCTACAAGCCCGTACCAGAATTATACAGCTATGTGATTCCTTCGACTAGTGGCAAACACAACACAAATCGTGGGTAATTAATACAATTTTTTTGGTCTGGATCGGAGTGGGACCTACTACAGTTTTATTGTATTTTATACGTATAAGCCTAAACGTATCTATATCTACCACTGAAGTTACTCAACCTGTTGTATTGCTGTGTCCTGAACTGTATATTGATCGGTCTACGTTTCCATCGGAACGTGCACATGATCCTATATATGCTCCATTTGTGAGTGGAAATACTGACGAACTACGGAACTATCAAAGTCCCCATATACAAAAGTGAGTGTCGTTGGTGTACCTATTGACTGAGACACAATAAACCAAAATCAAACACTATATACACCAACAAACACACTAAGTTCTAAGATAAAATCAATAATGCGAAGCCTTTTCTTTCTCTTATTTGTTGTCAAATGCAAAATTGTCGCATTTTTAAGGATATTAATACATTTCTTAAAGCATCTTCATGCAAACAAACGTGAAAAACTACAACTGTTCACGTAAATGTGTTTCGCAAAAAAGCGATTGTATGTGTAACCGTGCTTTGCACTAAACTGCGGTTTTTCAGTATTATTAATACTTATACGAATGTAATACAATTTCGGTAAATTTTTTTTGGGTTATCGAAGATTACACAAGAAATGTATATGGTCATTTAAATTTCTAAAAGTTCTCTAGCTCAGCTATTTGCACGAAAGTGCATTGTAGAACACATGAAAAGAAATGCGGAAACATCCGTGAACACTGCAGTAGCAGTCGCGGCCAGATCATGTAAACATGTATATAACGAATGCCAACAAATGAAAGAAGATATACGTGACATTGTGTACATAGACCAAACGAGTACTCAAATCGGTATTAAAGATAACAAAAAAAATAAAGACAAAGAGTAAAGAAAAGAGACTTGTGATAATCCAAACGGAGTAAGTCTTTATTTTCGTTATATATATATATATATATATATATATATATATATATATATATATATACATATATGTCGTTTGTTATCTACGCTTTGATAATTCATATATATAGATTTTTGTATATACATTGCGTTTACAGAAGCGTGACATTTTTACATTTGTTGTTAATGTTACTTAAGGTGTTCTCACCTAATATGTACTTTTTGCTCGCATTTATCATTCGTTCACTTTCCTTTATCATGCTCTCTTCCTTACAGTTGTTAATGTACATTGAATCCTATCCAGTGGTCATCAAAGAATAGGGGTCTCTCAAAAAACATAGTAGGGAGTTATTTAGTGGTACTAGGACAATAATATACTTGTAATATTCAATACCGATGTTGCTGTTATTCATAATCCTCGATTCAACTCGAATAGCTTTTCAGTAAATGGCGCTAATAAAAAAAGGACGAAGGTAAAACGTCAGTTAAACAATCAAGGTTTCGTCACCTCTTCTTGCTTCCGTCATCATTGTCATTAGACATAATAATGGTAATAACTATCATAATTTCCAAATTGATGTGATTTTAGAAATTCGCGTATCGTAACATCACATTATGACCACTCGTGCCGCACACTGTCAAGCAAACCATTAATGCACGAACCTTGTGGCGATATTTTTACTGGTGTTATCGTGGTCCATAAAATTAAAAAATGTAAATAACTGATATTAGCTAATCGGTAAAATCAATGAGATAAGCCATACTTGCAACGAATGACTACATCATGGATTAGCCATAGATCAGTGTGCTCTGATTGTGAATACCGTCTACCATAGTTTACATCCGAATTTCTACGAAATTACCCATCGCACAAAATAACAAGCAGCTCACCGAAAACAGTTATCGTCTATATTAAAGTGGCACAAGCTGATACAACTGTTTCTCGAGTCGAAAACTGTTTACTACTGTTCTCCTCTATCTCCATCTCCTCTCTCTCTCTGTCTCCCTTTCTCTCGCTCGAAACAGATCTTAATTAGTAATCGGGGTGAGACAACTCGTGACTTAAGGAATTCACTTTTATACTCTGTTGATAGCCCTACTATTATGTTGTTTTTTTAAAGTCTAGCATGTTTATTATATGTATAAAAACTCATTACCGAGTCACCAAAAGATACAATACCTAAGCTAGAGGATGTGGACAGATAGAAAGAAAACTGTAGTGTCATTCTACAGATCATATTCTTCTTCTCTGATCTAAATTGTGCGCGTTAGAGCAGATTGGAGCAGATCGTTGTTCAAACGAGCTCTCTAATATCCTTGTCGACCACCGGCGCGCTCGCGATTGAGGTATACGATTGAAACAACGATTAGTTGAGCTGCAAGCACTAGCTGTGCTATAGCTGCTTGAGCCCCCTGTCTGTTCGACGAAGGCTTCGATCACATCGTCATCTTCAAGAGACAAGCCACGTGGAGTGTCTGTGTCAGAGACGGGGCTTCCATCGAATATCAGGCGAACGGATCCTGCAGCAACACCGACCCTTTCTGCGTAATTTTTCTTAATTTTGCCTAGGTGAACAGAAAAACCAAAGCGCGAGTAAGCATGTTTAGTCCTTCAATAAGTGTACATTGGGAGCATAGTCGTATACTCCTGAGGGCCAGTGTTAACTACTGACCAAGCGAAATAAGAAGTCTGATCTAAGCAGAAGTAGCTTTTCCTGAAAGTTAGCATGTTACCAGTCATATAACGCATTCCAGGATACCGTATGTCAAAGAAGCTAAAGGTTAACTTCTTTACGTGCGATATCCTATGAACATAATTTTTTTTTTTGAAGTCATCTATTGTTTTAGAAACGCCCCTATCAGTAAAGTTGCCAACACACCTGCTGATGATAGATAATTATAAAAATTTGCAGAGCTTTAAAAAATTGAAACTATCAGGCAGCTACTTGCAGCAAACCCCAGAGCTGAATACGGCTTCACCATTTTTTTTATTCATTGCCGTGTCGTTCATATTTTTACTTAGCTTCTGGATCACAGCTTCGCTGAAAATAAGAAAGTGCTATTATCCTTTACGTAAATTAATCGAAAATAATAACGCCGGCTTCTTCAGATTTCTAGATAAATTATACTATTAAACTCAATGAGATTTGGAATAAAAGATCAAATTATAGGGCATTGCGCATGTACACCCGACAGCTGAAAGCACCTTCTGTGAGCCTGATAAACACTGCATACTGTCTAACTAATTCATCAAATAGGCGGCTAGATTATTGTAAATGGGAAACTAGCAATGGTTATTGTTAACAACAGAAAAAAGAATTTCACAAGCACTTACTAAACGGCGTGGTCATTTTCAATCGGAAATGTATTTCATCGCCCTCCTGTCCTTTCACCTTGAGCTTGATGAATTCTTTCGCATCTGCTGACGAGTTTGATGGTCCAGGTCGTTCCTAAAATCCATATCGAAAGCGATGCTTATACATCTCTATTACCTATTACCTGCTGATATCATCAAAGGTCTTCCTGCGTGTTAAAATGTCACGTGTACATAAATTGGCTAAGGAGATACATGCTTAGACTTTGCGTAATAATATGATTATTTGGATATACATGCTAACACCTCGACGACTTTTAGCCGTAGATATTCACGTAAAAATTAACCATTGTTAGTAAGTACATGGCGTCCAATGGTAACGATCGATGGATCAATAAATGCACTATTCTTTCGATTGTCTAAACGTTTCGAGTGCTACATCCGGTATTGCCATTAGATATTACTTCAAACGGTTGGCTCCCAACACTGAATGAAGTGTCTGTACGCCCTGATTCGAGCCTAGACCGCTACGCGTCTCAATGTTTAATAAGCAAACACGTTACTCAGAACGCTATCACGATCTTCTAATCACCCTTCACGTGAACTTTTTATTGATTCTGCCACTTCTCGCAATCTAAAGTGATCTTGTCGATCACTATTATTACTCGCTTTGATTGAAAATTGGATCTCATTTACGTAAAACATGGCTACTTTTAAGCATAAGGTTCAACCGCCCCTTCAGGGTGGTCCGTTTTTTTTATCAAGACAATCCTTTGCGAGGAACTGCAAACCTATGTCTTTTTATCTGTTTCTTCCGTAGATTTGCTATGCATCCGCTAGTGTGTACGCGCACCTGGCGCCACAACATCAAGCAGCATCTACAAGAATAACTCAATTTTGAGTTGAACTCCTGTTTGCATAGTTGTAAATGTTTGCCTTAAGCTAGCTGGAATACGTATTCTTGACGATATATACCGATTGTGATATTCACACGGACAAACATTTTAGCAAACTGACTGCTTATCATAGGGCAGCATGGTCTAACGAACCGTTTATCATTTAGGACGTCCAGTAATTTATCCCTATTCGATCAAATCCATCTAAACTTACCGCGGCGGGATCAGAACTCATGTTGTTTCGTGCTGAGTGACGGTGTGCCAGAGACTTGGCGGAGGAACGGGTGCCGCCGCTCCGATGTTGAAGCTATTGTAGACCGCCGCTTTCTACTCAACAACAACAACACCAACAGAGGCATAGACGAAGTACCTTGTTAGGACACAAGCGATTCACGAACCGGCGAAACGACACAACAAACTCCGATAGAGAGCAAATGAAAGCGTGATAATGAGTCCGGTACAAACGACGCCTGCCGTCAGGCCGACTCTCGACTCGCTCTAACAGCGCCTAGCAATAACAATGCCAAATGATCCCGCATTGGCGCGGGGTGTGTGTGAGTTGCGGCTAGCCACAGCGTGCTGCTCCACCGGAGCAAACTCTTGCGCAAACTATGAGACCCTAGGCCTACAGGAGCGACACCGGTGGTAAAACATAAAGCAGACGAATTCCTTTAGGTGATGTTCGGCAACAGAACCACTAGCACCAGCGCCATATGAGAAGACCAGAAGAACCGCAAGAGCTGATACAGGCTAGATGCAGCACGGGTTCAAGAGACGGAGCCGTCTACAGCCGCATCAGCGTATGGAGAGGGAATGACCATTTGAGAAATAATAGAACTCATTTCTTGTGGTCCATTGTAAAAGACATTTTATGATAGTTAAGAGGCATGTAACGGTCGTACGTTGGTACTTGATGACGAGGTAGAGCGCTGAGTGTTATCCTTTGCCATCGGCTCACTGTACGATTATCCTCAGCTAACCCTCAAAATAAAATCGATGAGAAATTGGCAATGTAAATGATAATTTTACATATTTTGTAATTTTTCGTTACTATTAATGTAAAGATGGTGATGGTGGTTTGGAATTAGGTACAAAGCTTAATTATAGTCTAATATAGTCACGGTTATGAAGAATCCAATCGAAAGCATTTGTTTCTACCTATAGTTAAGTGCGATAATAATTTAGAAAGCATTAATTAAACTACGAAGCTAAACTAAAACGTGTATAAATAGAAAATATGAATCCAGAATGTAAATAACTGTCAAAATCGATATTGCTATCAATCAATATTTTTTCTAGTAACGGAAATTTACCAGCAAGGATGCCAGCGTTTATCGGCTGCGACAAATTTTTTCAAGCTCGCCATTGCCTATTTGGCAAGCAAAATCTAAGCATTCAGATTTAGCAATTTTTCATGACGAATAAAGGGAAAAAAATGTTTCGTTTCAGGGTACCCTATAAAATGATATTTTAATTAGTAACAAAATTTTCAGGTGTGATTTGTCAACAAAATATATTCGATATTCCCTTTAAAATATTAAATTCACAGATATGAAGTTTCCCTGCTGCTACTATTCTGCGTCAGCAATGTGGTCGAGCATTATTGAAGCATATGAGAAGTTAGCAAAAAAGAGCAACACTAAGAAATATATATATATATATATATATATATTTCTTAAAATATTTACAAATATGTATTATCTACAGGGCTTCTTATGCTAATTGAAAATGTAGAAAATATAATTATCTTTACGGAACGAAAGTAAAGCCCATATTGATTAATTCTACCTTCTTTGTTAGTATCTATCAACTTAGGCTTCATAAGAAGTTATAAATTCGGCCTAGCTGTACAGCAAAGGAAATAGAATTAGGTCAGACTTTTTCTGCCTTTGGAAGCCAAAACTGCGGGAAAACTGCTTCCGCTACTATTTTGAATTTATCACGAAATTAAAAACAGTAATTTCCAAAAATATTTGGGGCTGAAAATCCTGCATTTTTTTGGCGAACGAAAACTCGACAAACAACAATATAAGAATAGATTTGCTGTCAAAGCCAACAAGGAATTAGCTATACATTAATTTAGCGAATCAGAACTTTTCACATTCATGTCCACAAGTTAGCCGTAACAGGAAAACGCCCGGTCGAATAAGTTACTCTGCTTTGTATCTTAAGCATAAACTCATGCGACTTTTATAAGGAAATGTAAATACTAAATCCTTCTAATGGCAACTTGACGATATAATTGCCGCTATATTGATTCGATAGTTGCGCTGTGTTTTTAAATTGAGAATTTGAGTGGACATGCTAAATATTAACAGTTTGAGAAGCAACCACGGACTTACCAATTCAAAGAGCTAGTAAATATTCGTGGTTGATGCCAGATATCTACGTTAAAAAATAACATTGCCTTTCTTCAATCAAATTCAGGGTCATATATACGACCAGAGAAAATTGCATCAGCCGACTGTATCAGCAAATTCGAGTAGAGCCAGCTGAGTAATTTAAGTTGAAAATGGCATTGAATTCTCTAAAATATGGAAGGAAAAAACAACTTTAACAGAAGATTTATACTAAGTCGACTCTTTAGGTTTCGTGAGGCCAGTTGGAGGTGCTAATGTTATTAGTACTCTGTATGCTATCCACAGCCGATTATATGCATTCCGCTTAACAGAGACACATTGAGCTGAGAAGCCGACCTTGTAGAATGTCGGACGAACCTTCGGGGGTGGATTGGGGACGATGGCGCCACGAATCTCAAGCTATTTGTTCTGTCGAATTCAGTTTACCGACACAGCTTCATGTACTCTTAAAAACTTCCTTCATGTTCCTTAAAAACCTCAACAGCGGTTGGTTTTGTTCGCTATGTCAAATCGGACGACTCAATGAAATACCCTCTGCGTCACACCACGTTCTGGTTTCCTGGGTTAGGAACCGAATTTCTATCTGGTAAATGATTTATGATCCAGTATACAATTAATTATGCAAGATTTTTTTCTTTCTTTATTGATTCGTTTGCACAGAGTGGAAATTTGTTTGCGTCAATCTACCCGCTAGGGGCCTATTGCTTGCGGCTCAGTAGGAATTAGAAAATACGCAAACATACCAAGCTATATTTGATCTGAAACTATAATTGGGTTCTAGTTATATGTATACTATAATAGGCAAACACTTTACGTAGCTTTTTACCGATTTTGTAGTAAGTCACTAATATAACAGCCAATCCCATGTCTCTGTCCTTTATCAAATCTCCCAACCTCGCCCTTTGTCTACCTAAACTATTCTGTATCACTCCGCCTTCTCTAAGGGAAGGCAAAAGTAGACCTACATTCAAAGCCTATACGGCTAAATAAGGTAGGCCAATCGTTGGGAAAAATCAACTCGTTACGTAAAAATAAATAAATTAATAAATATTCAATAAGAACAAATATAATATAATATAAGAACAAACTTTTAAGATGTATTTGCTATTTTACAATAACACCTTCGCATCACTTGTTATTCATCTTTGCCTAATGTTCTTCAACTGTCTGTGAATGATGTAAAGCTATGCTATTATTAGTCTCTTGACATGGTTTGCTTGTGTACACCTCCATTTCGGAACGCCATTCTTTCGGTCTTCGTATATAGCAAGTAGAATCAATTTTTAAAATAAAATGCCAATGCATATAGAGGGGTCAAGTGTGTCAAGGGACGACGCACTAAGATGTTAGCTAGCCTATCACACAAATGTGTGAGTACATAACGAAGGTGGCCATTTTGAGTGTCTATGTAACTGAAACAACAAACATTACAAATAACGGTAATCATAATAGTAAAAGTAGTTGTATCAGCACTATTTTTTTTTCATGCGCCTACCAGTGTGCCTATATCCGCCTCGGCGTCCACCATGAACTTCCTATGCGAGCACATACAAATTACGGTCATAAAACAAATAAGAATGTGAATTTCAACCATTTTTTTTTAGAAATGTAGGTCTTGTTCGTTTCTTCCACCTGTCTTTGTCACTTTAGTATTTATTTCTGTATTGACTGGCCGTGATCCCACGAGGCGGAAGAGAGTAAACAGTGCCACACTATACCATGAAGATGAACGTTTCGGCCACCAGCAGTAATCAATCAGTTTACTCGATTTTCCGTCGACATGAACTAAGACGCCCAAACGCTCATATGGCACATCCACATTCTGTCGGACCCACCTGTTACCCGTTTTAGCGACGGGATACAATATATGATGTGTTCCTACTTAGCTCAACCTGTAGCCTTCGTTTCGTTCATGTTGCCATATTGATGAAGTGTTTTCTCGCTTAGCCTCATCTGCAGTGCCTTACCATGAGTGTATGGAAGCCGAAAGTCCTCTTAGATAGTCTCTTTCACCTTAGGGATGGGCATCATAAATAGAACTAGAGAGTATGTTCTACTCCAAATAATTTTGCCTGAAATATCCGTGTCATTTTTGCCCGGTTCCTAACACAATTTCTGATTACAAAAACAGGGTGTAGTGTGTTTGTAGAACCTTGGATTTTCAGAGATGTCGCAAGTTGTTAGGCTATTTCTATAATTTAAATAGTTTGACAGGTGTATGTCCGCTAAATACGTATGGAAGTACCGAGAAAATGTCCTTTAGTCGCTCTCGTTTCAGTAAAATCATTTAAGAACTTTCAAAACATTGTTCAAAATATAAAATGTCAAGTGACGTGTTAAAACCTTTTCGCTTATAAGACATTTTAGTCACCTGAAGGGCATCTCTTCTATTTTTAGTTAAGATTAAAACATTTAATCGAAACCGATGTTTCAGTCTGCTTTTATATTATAAAATCTCGTTTCCTTCAGGTACCTCTCTGCTGCCGGGCTTCGCGAAGCTTTCAGTAACTCTTTAATCCTTGTGCCATTCCGCTCCTATATGAGCATTCGCGAGCTCGATGAATCGGTTTAAGTCACCCCGTTGCCCAAAGACCCCGGGCAGAAATTATTATTTGAACTGAAAGCGGATATAAATCTACTATATAGGCCCCTTAGAGCTAGCTGAGGGTACAGTAAGCGGGTCAAGCCTGGGTTTTTTTTCGGTATAACGATTACAGGGTGCTTCGAAATCGAGGTCGATCTTTTAGGTTATAATAAAGATCTTTAGATAGAGAAATACAGGTAGATAATTTTATTGTTGAAGATGAACGTTTATCGGAGAATAATTTGGCAGCACGTTGCTTTAAGAAGTACGTGATTACTTAGGAAATGCTATCTCAGTCGAGGTTGCATGCATCTGTAGAAAAAGGTTGGTTATCTTATTTGGTCCCACTAAGCTCATAAAAGTGCCATTGTTTTGTGTCCAAAGCGTTGTTGCCTGCAAGACACATACGCTTTGGCAAATATTTGGCTGAATAAAAAAACTTTATTATTAAATTAAATTATAGAAAAAAATATTAGCCGTCATTTCTGGGGATGCTATTGCAGCACCAGATCTGCCTTAAGTCACAATAAAAACATTTACTAGCGTCTCCTAAAAGCGCGACACTATAGATAATAAACAATATTTTAATACGGTGCCGCTTATTATTAGGGGTACTTGTACTAACTGGCGTTGTCTCAGGCCGGGCGGGCCAACATCAGCCTTATGGTTCTGTCCACTTGAATCATCCCTACCGAAAGGTAAAACAATAACTTTTACTATTTTTTTGATAAGGAATCTGACTGGACTCGTTACGTATGCTGTGCTACCTCTTTAACAATATCAATTAGATCGAACCCGTTTATTTACCTTTAACAAGTAACATTCAAACACTTGAAATACATACATTCTTTAATAACATGGAATAATACATTTGATAAACTTGGCTATATGATACGTATGACGGTTCCATGGGCCGGCTAGAGTTGGGCTTATAGTACGGTTCTGAAAGTAATCCACTTGGGTTTCACAGGTTTGTTTACAGCTCAGCAATGATTGTATTATACACCATGCTACTACCATTCTTCCATTTCTACCAAACCATTTGAATTTGTAGGCAGCGGGAAGGGTGACATATATATAACACTAGGCTACTAACACTTAGAACATATATAATACTTGTTGGGTTCATGAAACTCTTGAACACTGCATAGCGCATAGATACATGTTTGTTAGACCGATTAAGCTTTTTTTTCCAAGCCTCATTCGTCATGGCTTCCTCTGGATAGAGTTAGCGGTCGACCTTCGCGAATTTTCGATCCTATTTTACCAGGTTTTCTTCGAGTAGGTCATTGCGAACAGTAGTGCCCTCGCCAGCAAGGAGACAACTCGGCTCAAAACTGTTTGGTGCACTCCCGTAACTCCTATCATAAACTAGGCCTTTGTCCGGTGCATTTATTCAAGATTTTCCACAATAAGACTCTTCCTAATTATGGGTATCCCGTTAGTTCATTCTCAAATTATGTGGCGAGCGGGGTGAGTTTCAAAAAGGGATCGGGAAGAAGAATTGCTGGGACTAAGTATTAAGAAGAACTAGTACGAGGTAAGAAGTAGCTATGATGCAATCGAAGCTTTATTGCTTTTCTGTAATTTGCTAACAGACGTCGTGGCCTTTATACAAAATCAGCATTACTGGGTAAGTGAATCAATAAACATATGCTAGCGGTTAGCCTAAGAGATAAAGTGGGCCACGAGCCATCTATCCTGAATGTCATTGCCTCAATCTTGGTTAGGTCAACGGTTAGTCAATCCCCAAATCGGCAGAATGTAACCCAGCTCGGGCCTGCTGAACGTTAAAGCGACTGATTCCATGATTAATTAAATCATCTGTAAAGGGGAGAGAGCCTTTGTGACATCTTTAGATCTACGTATCTTCGTCACGTCGACGATATTTCAGGGGCTATTCAGTGTTGTAAACTTTTTGGACTACTCACAACGATGCGATATTTGCCTGTACCTGCAACGAAATAGATTAGGTTTAAAATAATTTCGCTGATACAAGGAGCTACTTTGCAAGGGTGGCCCACCTCAAGATTGCCTGAACATAACCCTTACCAGGCGCTGGTCTTTCGTTTATGTGACAGAAATGGATCATTTCGACTCCGAAAGTCTAGAGTGAAGAAAAGAAAGTGATTAGGACAACAACTGACTTAAATGTTTCCTTGAAGGTATATTTTTTACCAGTCAACTCTATCTTGCATATTATTTTACCAATGGGGGTTAAACGTTTGGAACATCACATGCTGGGGCCGTAAATGAATAACTGACCTAGCATCCAACTATACGAAGCCTTAGTTCAGTCGTGCAGGAATAAAGAATGCTTAATTTTAAGAGCACAAGCCAATCCTTCACATCAAAAACGGAAACATGTAAAGTATGAGATCGATTGCTCCTATAGTACTAACTGAGCTAAATAGTATGGCGGTTTTTTGTCGGCGAAGTTGTTAATTAATTCAACGAAATCAAAAGTGGTACAAGAACTGGAAATCCGAAAATGTCTCATGTTTATATAGAGCTATTAAAATGCCCTTCTTGCCAGGTAAAAAACATACAATCATCAATAAATATCATTCTTGTAGTTGTGAAAAAGACTATATTATATTATACTTAAGAAAACAAAATACACTTCTAGATCACCAGCCTTCGAAGACGATTCGTATCAGGCTGCTTTAACAAACGAATTCGGCGGAATTAGGAACGGAATAACCGAATAACCAAATACTCCGGTCTTATAGAAATTTATAAACGAAAACTGGTTGAGTTTGCTCGCAGAGAAATGAGTTCAGAAGAAAAAAATATCTTTTAGTCTGGAAAATTAACGTTAACTGTGGTCAAGTTTCTTTTTCTCGAAGAAAGGAAATTCGTCGAAGATTGACGAAGACATTAGGCAACGAGGCGTTGAGCGAGAATTTAGTACAAGAACGGTGCAAAGGTTTCAAGAACGGATATATGGGATGAGGGTGTTAAAGGCCAGCGAGGAGGTGACCCACAGAACAAGGGCATGTTGCTGCAATCCAAGACTTTTCATAAAACACAGGGTTTGGAATCCGAGTTTTGTTGGCCAAAATTGTTTTTTTTTCACGTAATTATGACCCAGATAGTGAAATGAGTGGAAAAGTGTCGTTCACGAGTTGAAAATCCGTGTGGTCTATTCCACGTACAATCGGTGGAGTTTTGATCAACAAAAGATCCATTAAAACTATACCGCCGCACGTCATAAAGGCATAGTTCAGTTTCAACCGTCATCCAGATAGGGACAGACGACAAGATGACGTCGCCCTGGAGTGAAATAGAGCCCAGTGATAGTGTCAAATAGGTTTGGACATGAGGTCATCGTTATACTTACAATGGACTTCGGAGGCATCTGCTACTATGAGATACTCGTCAATAATGGGACGATGAACACAGCCCACTTCTCTCGAGTTCCTCGCCAGACCCATAAATTGTTGGCATGACAATCAAGGGCACGTAATGTGGCTACTTAATGACAATATCGGACTTCATCGCCATACGTCAACTATTTCATAGACTGAGCAATAGACCGTACCGCCCGCTTATTTCCTCGATCTGAGTCCGTGTGATTATGAGATTTTTCATGTTATAGAAGAGCAACTGGTGGGCACGCGTATCTCACTATCGATTCGCTTCGACAAGCTATGGAATATAGAAACTACTAATGGGAATACTGTTTCTAAATGGATGGCTGTCTAGAAGATCTCAGTGCGCTGAAACGGGCCCGTAAAGAATAAAACATGCTAAAATCATCATTTTAGTCCAACTAGCTCAAAACTTATTCAGTTTTAAAGTTCGCCGGATTTGCTTGTGAAGGCCTAATGGATACGACTAGATTCATATTTGACTGAATGGAGCAGTGTACCTTATTTTTAAGCCATATTATAACACTTACAGTAACCAGCAGTGTACTTTCTGGCTATCTAGTTCATTATGGTTTTGACCATTAATCCATTTTTATGACACGTCTCTTCACTTTAGGTACATAGGCACAGCGTGGAGCTGTCGGCCCTTGTTACTCATTCGAGAGAGGCACCCGAAATAACGACGCCCTCTATATTTAAACATTAAATTTTTAAAGTTGCAAACGGTTCATCTTGCATTAGCGGACAATTCCCTGACGAGTCGTCTGCAAGCCTACCCTGCATTAACAGCCACCTGCCATATTGAAGCCTAATGAACAAAAACGATAATCATACATATAAAGTATCTTTGAAATTTATCTTTTAGAACAATTTTATCTATTTGATCTTGTAAGCCGTCGATTTCGCAAGGATCGTTCCATTCTGGACGACCCACACATACGTCTTGCCTTGAACTTTTAAAGCATACAGCTGATGCTCAAGATTATCGTGTAGATGCATTTGGCTTTTTTAAGATAGCATTTGTATTATTTGTGTTTTACCCTAGAGTACTTCAAAATAAATAGTTCGAAATTAAATCACTATGATGTACGAGGATGGTATATTTAAGATAAAATTAAAAAACAAACATTTGGAAATTTTTAGAAAAAAAGAAAAGTATTTTTGAAAAAAATTCCTCTTCCAGGAGATAAGCAACATGAGCACAACAGAGTTCCCCCTAAATACTTTAAAGCCTCTTATATTTACATAGCTAACTTGATAAGAGGCATAATTTACCGCAACTAAATTTCAGTATTTGGAAGTCTTCTATAATATCCGGTGAATGAATTTCACACAAATAAGCTAAACTTCTAGATACAATTCGAAATTATAAGTCTTTCGTTGTTGTCCTAGAAACAGATATTCGTTACCAACCTGTCACTAGTCACAGTCATTTCAGGCATTGTGTCGTCAGTACAACATAAAGGTACTCGCACAGATGAATTAGCAGTGCTTCATCGCAGTCAAGCAGGGATAAATAAGTCGGGCAGACTGGCTTCCCGATAACGATACATATCCTCACCTATACTCTAGAAAAAAAACTAATAGCACTATCTACTAGCTATTTCTACAGCTGTTATGCATCAAGATCAACATCACCCAGCATAACCTTACCACACGTTCGGCTAAACATTTTCTATTCTAAATTTCCAAACTAGTATATACATAAATGCACACATTCGAAGGGCATGAAAGGTACATTTGGTAGCAACATGTCTTTATGGCATTCGTTTGATACACATGCTTATCCTATGCATTCTGTATTATGTAAAGAAAATAGTACCTCACTGGGATATATGGAATGTAGAAAACACAGAGATTCGTACAGGGTCTGTTTTCTCTGAATGGCCACGTGGCCTTGGTTTTCAACTAAGGTCTGTTTGTACGATCCGTTAGGCAACGGAACACAGACGAAAAGAAAAAAGGTGTGAGCGGTAACATCTGATTTATGGCCCAACGCTGTTTTCTATTTGCGCGATATTGTCCGCGGCTGCTAAATAGTCCGAGATAAATCAAGCAAACCATTTTACGCGCCAGCTGCCCTAAAATTGCTAGTTATTCATTGGTTTAGTGTTAGGCAGTTCTCAGTTCCCAAATTCAACTGTTTCTGGAAATATTAACGGAAACCTGCGCTTGTTGACAATATTGGTAAAGTATATTCGGGACAAGCACACTCTAATACGCTAGTCAATTTTATTAGGTTCTCTTTTCTTTGGTTATTTTATGTCAAGACGTTACTGCAGTGTTTCTATAAATTGATGTTATTGCTGGTCGCGATAGTATGCGTGTTCCTTGGTCCTCGTCGGGGCAAATTTCGGTGTGTAATTCTGCTTGCCACATAGTGTTGTCCGTTCACTTGTTTACCCGGTATTAGCTATGAGCCTTGCACCCTCACAAGCCGAGGTGTTCAACTAATGTGATTTCTCGGCGGATTATTGCTCACGCGCTATTAGGGCTTCATACTGGGCATTTTAGATGCTTGTTGAATAACGGACGCAAGACGTTCATTGCCTTGATTTGGGTCGACAAATGATGGACGTGAATGCTACTTGCTTTAAAAAGCCCCCCTGTGTGTGTATAGGGCGGACCGCAAATACTCTGTGAGCTTTTAGAGCCTGCATATAAGCACGCTAAGACAGTAAGACACAGACGTCAAATAACTGATTTGTTTCGCCGTTATGGTGACCATGTGAATATTAACAATGACTAATTACAATGCCTTGATAAGTAACAGGCATTTGAGTTCTTTCAGTGGTAACTGTTATGGCGGAGGTCATAGGATACGGCGGCTCAGTCACGACAGGGATCGATCACAGAGTAGGGCCGGCCTTCAGTTAGATGCTAAGGATTACTTAACGAAACTGCGGTGTACGTTACAACTTTAGCCGTTCTCAAGAACCGGGGCAATTATCTCACCTGATTTTCATGGCGTCTAAACGGAGTAAAAAAAACAGTTGACCTATGACGTCCCAGTGGAGACTTCTTCATGTTTTATAATCGTGAAGCGTGTGACCTCGAGCCAAGAATAGTTAAAAATAGCGTCACCGCATTGTGTGTTTCATGCATCTACCTCCTAACGGCTTATGTTTGTACCGCGCGGTTAGAGTTGCCATATGTGCTAATAAACAAGTTCATTAATGGCCTGCAAGCACCGTCGCTTCCTTCTAGCCTCCCGCATTCATGGCAGGTGACGTTAATGCTTGTTTAAAACGACTCGACTCAAAGAACATCCGCGTTCCGAGATATGGGTTACAGTTGCCGCTAGATAATCAACCCAAGCTCATTATCCACGTTGCGGCGCCAATCGCGTCGTCACTGGGCAGCGGAGAGCCTTTCAGAGCGAACAGACGAAGATATCTCAGCACGTGATGTCAACGAAACTGAAGACCACGCACAACACCTTGGCGAAATTTCGTCACCAGTCCGACTTGCTTCCGCGACATCCATGTCGTCTCAATCAACGAGCCCAGATCTTTTTGAAACTAATAGCATAAGTGCAGTCTGTAACTTGTCTTCTGGCTGCGACGCTCAACGCGTACATCAAATAATGTATGTCACACAACAAAGGATATATTTGAATATGTTTTGGAGCTAGCATATAGCGTAGGCTAGACAGTAGCTGTACACATGTTCGATAAGCTGAACTGCATTGTAAATCACTTCGTTGGTACACTGATGACTAGCAATACAATTCGTCGAGTGGCGTGGTGTTTTCTGCGGCTAATAGCGAGGACTTGGCGATGGAGTGCAGCGTCCTCGAGTGAAGGTTCACCGTGGTAGGCGCCCTGCAGATCCTCACGAACTCGTAGAACAATAAGCCAGTAGGCCGGGACAGATTCCTCAATAAAGACCACAAGGTTATTCTTATGGTAACTCCTTGCATGCCTGTACTTTCTAATAGGTGATTATGTCCCTACATCTCGCCGACTCAGTGGCGGCATGCTTCGTTATTGATAGTTTTTGGGTATGTTCGTGGCGCAAAGTCACTGACAAGGACATGTGCCATAAACCGCTAGCCGGTGTGTTGACGAGGTAATAGATTGCCGCTTTAAACAACGAAAAAGTTGTTGCAACACGGATTTTGGAGAAATCGTTCGGCGGACGTAACGTACAATGTTTTGAAGGCCGGCATTAAAAAAAGCATTCAGCAATCTCCCTGTATTCATTGTAGCTTATTGATTTCAAGAATGCATTCAATCTTTCAGGCTACATAGGTAGTTTTATATATCCTGGCGTACATGCGTCAAATGCTGTGAGATATGCTCAACTTGTTAGCTGCGATATTACAGGAAAACAAGAGAAAATTAGACGACCCAGTGGTGGAGCTGCTCCTTTCTTTCAAATGTCGCGCCTGGCCCGTATTAATAGTAATAATTTGAGGCCCTCCTGTTTAACATCCGACTCAAGGATAGCTGTAACTAAATTGGGAGTTGAGGAAACCCCAGGTAAGTCCAGCGAGACCTACCTTACCTAAACTTTTAATGAGAACAGGTTTCTGATGGTGATTCTGAGCACTTGTATAACAGTAAGACTAGCCGAAAGGGTGAAAAATAAGATGACAGAAACTGAATTAGGAATAAGGGTAAACCTAAATAAGAAGAGCACTATTCAACAGGTGATATATTTATTACTGGCTCTCCCCTTCGGTACGTCAATATATTATCGTATATTAATAATTACTTCACACTTCGCGAAAAGATCCAAAAGAGCGTTGACCACATCATCTGCGATCGCCAAATAGTTTCCCCCTCGCGACAGCGCTTCGCCTATTTGGCCTGAAAGTAACGTCGGTAGCGGTTTGCGGGGTAAATATAATTCGAAAAGTCTAACAGTGTGAAGATTTCTTTCTTAGAGCGTGCTCTAAGCCTTCAGCGTACGGCCTTCAGGCAGACTAGCTTAGCTCATTGCCGAAGGTGCCGCTGTTCAAAGAAGATCTGAGACGTCGCTTTGGATTTCTGGCGACTGGGACCTTGGCCACGTGTTTCAGCAGGTGGAAACGTTGAAGGATAACGGGTGGAAAGAGCCGGACCGGACAAGCTGTTGCGTTGTGAAAACCCGTTTCATGATTCACGATTTTCCCCTTAATTTATGTTCAGATTAGCTGCTTTCATGAGCTTAACGAGGGGTGTATTTCTGTAGATGCTGAGGAATTAGGGGTAAATACCGCGCAGCAAATAGCTGCTCTCTAATGCTTTCGTTCGGAAATCTGGTACACTGACTTTCCCGCAAGTTGAGCGCTCATGCCATAAGCGTTGAAGGTTAAAAATGCTACAGCTCCCATGACATGTGAATGGATAATCATCATTGATCTTTGAGTGATATATAATTTTATTATTATGTGTGTTCGTGCGAAAATATTATTGAACGCATATGCCTTCAAAGCTGAACATCTGTTATTTATGTAATAACATCCTGACACTGAAAGAAACTTTTCGTCCTGGTTCAAAATCTGAAATTAATTGGGACTGCCTCAAGATATGTTTTAGTGAAGGTGGCCGACAAACAGACTGTGAATTGGTCAAGAAAGTAAATCGCAGTCATGTGACTATGGACCTGCATCTTGAACTCACAGATTTACTTAGGAAATTATAAATCGTCTTTTGTGAACTTGGTTAAGAGCACGAAAAAACACGGCTTTTCATTGCGTCTCAGTTTCGCGCTCGATCCCAAGTAATACGCAGCTTCAGTGGCAGATTTCTATATGAAATCGTTTATAAATTGCGTTTTATGTACTTGGAAAGTTTTTATACATTGGCGAACCCTTGAAGTGGACATGATGCTTTACAACCTTTTTACCTTCATATGGCCTGAATGTAGTTAGTGATCGAAGCTATCCAACGTAAAAAGCTCGATAGACAAGACAAAAATAACTTTTTCCACTGCATCGCTAAACCTCATAAAGGCCGCTCTGTAGGAGCTTAAGGGGATGCTCTCCTGACATGCATCTGTGACAATTTCTCTTTTCGAAGAACATTTCGAAAATACAGTTGATTTCTATTGAATAGCGTACAACACTCAAAACAAAAATCGAACTTATTTATGGTAGCATATCATCTTCTAGACAAATAAATACGGCAGATAATTCTCGATGCCGATGACCAAACTCGTAGGGACTTTTAAGAATCGAGTTGAGAAATGTAATTGTGCATAATATATGAATACTTGCGGAACACTCACAGATGTATCAATGGTACGCTGGAACACCAATTATTTCTCTATACCTGTATAACAATAATAAATGCCCATTTTAGCTCTTAGGTTCACTGATTTTTTTTCGTACTGCGCCAAGCACAAACTGTATTATACAAGCTATAAATGTATGTATATATATATGCCTGACACGTTCTAATCGCTAGACGTTTTTTGCATTTCATAGTTATATACGTTTTTATAACTAGAAGTAGCTCAGCCGAAATTGCTCTACGTCGAAACATGAATTACCGATGAAATAAAAACACAATGAAGCATTTCCGCAGTCAATAATAACAAGCAATTCTGAATATATTACAACTTATTAGAATTATGTAGCATCTGTGAACGGTAACTTCGTCTGTTTAGAGTAAGGAATACACTTGAATAGTTTACGATGCTGGTGCATAATCGTTTTGTACATGAACGCGCAGAAAATATACCTACGTTCCAATTATGAGTCCGTAAGGCTAGTTTTACGATTTATTCGGTATTTCTAGGTATAGAACGCTATCTAGTAAAGTAAAGCACGACCCTCTCTGCATTGCTGGAGCCTGTTTGTTCGCTTTAAGGTTGGACGAAGTTAACAGTACGGGTAAGGCAAATGTCACTAGTCTTTCAACGGGTCTGAAGCTGTCCGACGATTGCATGCGATGAAATCTACCTATAATAAATTTAGCTTCATTTTTCACGTGAGGCGCGCTGTGAGACTTCGGTTTATACCTATTATTAATCAGGTTCTTCTCGAAATATCCGCTGTGGTGGCAGAGGCAACAGCGGATGTCACATCAACGAAGGAAATTGGCTACCAGCTAATGGCAGCAGAACGTTTACCAAACACGTCAGACGCGCGAATCCAGCTAATAGACATGTTTTTGTGGATTGATCTTTTAATAGAAAATATCAGTTTTTCGAAACCTATGGCAAGTAGCCAGTGGTATGCAGAGAAGCTAAAAAAACATCATATAGTTTAAGAACGATTGCGTCTTGTTGTAATATTATCGAATTTTTTGTACGGTCATTACGAATGTATAAATTTTATATGTAAATAATTATCCCAGCCCTTTTTTAACTAATGTACCTTACGCTAAAACACACTGCGATTTTATAGCGATTCGTACATGTAAATATTTTATTTATAGTAGATGTACGGCAAAAAGTTCCCTACAGAACTGCAGCACCGATTCGCCCTATAATAGATGACGTGTCTCCGAATGGACGGCATAGTTCTGTCAGAATTTATTTATGGACTAATCAATCTTTATTCATCTGCGAAAAGGCATGTATTACACAACTAAAAGAGAGGACGAACAGTCATCAAGGCAGCGTATGCCTGTCGCGTCCGATCAAATCAAAACGCTTTCTCCGAAAAGCACGGAATGTCTGAAAAAAACATCAATTCTTCTACCGGATGGGTGATTTTTTTAAAAAGCACCGTTTAAACATCCTAACTCGTCGACCGCGAGCTTTACATCCGGAATTGTTCTTAGGTATTCTATCAGACGCCTGACTGGCTTCTAGCACGAAGCGAAGCGTGTATCTATGCCCTGCGGATTCGAACCTAAACCGCAACAGGTCCCTAAAATTAGCAGGCACATACGTTACCCATGAAGCTATTACCGGGACCCTATATCCTAACCTATCCACAGTCCTTAGCTCATAACAGTATGTTTAATTTGAATTTCGCCTCTCGCAGCCGAGATTTAACTGTGCTCTTCCATCAAAACGACTATCCTAAATGTTGAATAGTGCACCATTAAGGAATGTACTGTAGTTGATGGACACTGTAAACTGATGGTCTGCAAAAGCGTATATGCTACATGGCTATTGATTAGTCTACCGGTCTCTTGGTACATTTGCAATAACAAGTCTTAGTTTTACACGTTTTTTGTTCTTGTTCATTGTCTCGTTTATTAATTGGGCATCATTTTCATAGACATATGAATAGACTATATATTTACGTTATTAATAGTAATAAATACGTTAATAGGCAACGTCGTTAAACGTTAGAACATCGATAAGCATTTTGAAGAATAACGTCTGTCGATTTATCGTCATTGGCAGATGCTGCTGAGTCTAATGTACAGCCGTATTTGGCAACGCTAGAATAGTTCTGTTCTTTTTTAGTTACGGGTAAATTTCTATCGATGGCAACTTAGATCCCTCTACGTCGTGCGCCTGATCCGATAGACTGACTGGCGTCGCTGAAAGATTGAACTGACAGTTGGTACATTAGCATGTATATGTATCGTAATGATTATATAGCTGGTAAATGTAAGACAGGGCCTACGTCGGAAACGAATCTGTGTTAGCTAGTCCAGATTATAGGATGATTTTTACTTTAGATACGCACAGTCACATAGAGTAAAATCACAATTATTTGTGAGCATACTAGACACAGCGTTGTCATCTACCTCTAAAAAATTATCTTCCCTATGCGACTATGTTAAACAACTCGGATAGGGTAGTAATAGATAGACCTTGTAAAATGTATCAGCTCTATCACTGAACAACAAGGCTGTGTTATCGTAATTAATAACAGCTGTCAAGATCGCTTCATCGAACGAAACTCTAAATTGCATGAAGTGAAGGTCCCTGCGCCTTAGGGAGGAGAAAGGATATACCGGTGAGCATGAACGGTTGCCATTTCAAGCAGGTCAAATCCATTAGGTGGTAAAAATTACTTTTAACAAAAGTTTAATGTACTAAACAGAGGTAGGTCTCGTATCGATATGGCTGACGTCGCACGAGCTTCGACCTTTCACAAGATAAAACTGTTCTAATAGGATTCGCTTTTTTAAATTTGTTAATTTTGACCAACCGTTTTAGCGGATTCTGCTTTTCGAAAATAAATACCAACTAAAGCGACATCTACATCGTCGTTGAGCCACCACAGAGATGTTTTTTCTTTTGTGTGTGTCTGTATCGATTACGATATAATAGTCATTGTCCGTACGACCGCTTTTTTAGGGGATACTTGTTGCTTTTGTTATGCGTTGGGCATTAGTACACAACGGTAGGTGTAGCTGTTAGGTTAATTGTAGGTGCCATAGGCGGATAATAGGGTGTGGTACAGAAGCCGACACTGCACACTCATGCTGAAATCCAGAAAGAAAAAGGCAACAAAGATTCACGTTAAACCAACCGAGCATCATAACCTGATTTATTATCAAAGTAATTTATATAAGTGCGTTACACTATTTGATTTAATAAAAACCTTATTTAATTAATTAAATTAAAAAGACCTTAATGAACATAATGATTTGCATTATGCACATGCCCTGACTGTACGCATTGCCCTTCGTATACCTTCGTTTAAAAATCTTCGAAATGCCATAGTTGTTTACGAAACATTTATAAAACACATTAAAATGGCACTATTATGCAATGAACGTGGAATAATAACTTATTTCGTACCTCACATAATATGTACGTTATATATGATAGATAAAGATGTTTCCAAACACCACGGGTTGTTATGGTGAAAATACTGACCAAGCTATATATTCAACCAGACGCTTCGAAATGATTAGAGAAGGAAAACTATAGCTTCTTATCCATTTCGTACAGATCAGCGATAGCGGAACTGATGAGCGGCCATCGCAGATCACCCTGTTACTAAACTGTTCGTTTCTAAAAATCAGATCGCTATGATTAAAACGTATAATTTGTAAACAAATAGCAGAATACATTAGAATATGTTTGGTAGCAATTGAAAACATGACCTCAGGTCTCACTAAACAGGTATCATCGAACAGCAAGCACAATTACCTGACTGAACTGTAGTTTATGACGTTCTCGTTAGAGTAATATGGTCACTAAGTTGAATAAAAGGCACACGGCCGTCGTCTCGTCCAAGTACATATATGGCCGCGCTATAGTAAAAAAGAGCTTACCCCCTGAATTCTTTTATGGCCATATACATCATAGATACGTGAAACAAGTTACAAAAGTTTAAAAGAAAAAACAATTAGCTCGTATAACAATTCATAGATAATATTAATGATAAACCCGCATCTATTTCCGGTCGCTATTAATTGCCTTATGCCTATAAGTGTATAAGGAATTTTAAACCTTAAAGCCTCACTCGTCTTCAGCTTGTTCGTCAACTTCCTCAGCGCCTTCAACTAGTTCAGGTGGGGGTGCACCCTGCTTAACAATTTTTCGTCGTGTTCTACGTATAACTTCATAGCTACCATTTGGCTGCTCTGTGACAATTTCCTCAGTATGCACAATTTCGCCTTCGCCTTCACCTTCGTCTTCCGCCTCGTTATCCCGACCCTCTAAAACGTTCTTGCGGATTTCTATCGTACCATCTTCATTCTGCACTGTTACCTCCTCGGTTATTCCAATTAGTTCATTTTTCTCTACGACCGTTTCCAACACGTCAACTCCATCCTCGCCTACGAGTTTCTTCGACACCCTTTTAGCATCGACCCCCTGTTGTTTCCCATTGACCTCATTAGATTCTCCCTCACCTTTCTCAACTGATGCCGAACGACTTTTCTCGTACAGGAACTCCTGCGCGATTGCACGCACGCACGTAAATGTAGAAAGAGGTAAATGTATTAACGCTTTGAAACACGATAGTAAAATCAGAATGTAATGCTATGGATTGATATGATGTAGACGGTCGTTGGACAATACAAATATCACGGTTTTTTGGCACATCTATATTCCTAACTTATTTAGACTAGTACATGTCTTGTACTTGTAGGAAACTTACGAATTCAGCAGGATCAAGCTTGAGAAACCAGGGCAATCGATCCGATTCTGTCGCGGCGTGGAAATCTTCGAAGCTCTGAAAACCACCGTAACAGAAAATGCGCCCAACAAGTGGATGATGGGTTTACCTTGAATTTTGAATGCTTGTTGTAAACACCATAGGCTGGTGGTACTTTCCACACAATAAGTACCGTTGCCTGCGGAGTCGCGTGCATTCTAACATATATAT